>NC_057864.1:11937841-12115341 GCF_019393635.1 Dromiciops gliroides
GGCACTAAGTAAGGTACTCAGAGGAAGAAGAATTTAAACATCAAGGAGACGCCACTGGTTCCAGAAGTCTTCCTAAGAGGAATTTTGCTCTTTACACAAAGAGATATCATCATTTCCAGTACAGGCCCAGCCCTCTTTGGGGGCCCTCCACCTCTGCCCAGGAGCCCATGATTTCTGTATTCTTCATCATTGTCCCCTTCTAATGATTTATCTCATCTACCCTGTCCCGACATCACTGCCCAATGACTCACCATGACCACAAAGGATTTAGAGCAAGGGATTGTCTCCTTGAGGACAGTGTTTCTGAGGCAGCAGAAGAGACATGGGATTTTGGTTCAGGAGAGGTCTATGTATCTTGACACCAAAATTTAATGTGTCTTCATGGGCAAGTCCCTGAGCCTCAGTTTCCCCATCTGTAAAATGGGAATAGTGATCATCAGACTATTTCATAGGGTTGTTTTGAGGAAAATGTCTGCTGAGGAAGGACTGCTAGGCTAGTTGTCTTCCATCTGCACAGGGAATTTACAGATTCCTGCTGCTGCCTCATAGCTGGTCTTCTCAGGTTGGTGGGGAGGAGGGGTTTGTAGTGGTGCAAGTGCCCTGAGCCTTCTATCTCCTGCTGGGTCCATTGTGTTTCCCTGAGGAAAGCCTGCCGGGGGCGGGGCTCTGCCCCCAAACATGCACTCCCACAAGGCTTCCTCCTCTTCGTGCCAGCTCAATGCCAATCTCCCAACTGGGATGTAGAAAACCTCCAGTGCAAAGAAGAGCAACCCCCCCCTCCCATCTCTTGCTGCTCCTGTCCTTTGAGGGTAGAGGACATTCTCACATCTGGTCATACCCTCCACATCCCAGGGACTCTGAACTCCTGTAGAGCATCAGCCAATCTCCACCCATACCCCTATCACCCAGCTCCTTATTTCCATCCCCTTCAACCCTCCCACCCAAAGTTTCATCTTAACTCCATCCAGCCCTACCTCAGTGCCCCTTGGAAGACCTATTCCATAGGCAATAAACTTCTCTTCATCTTAAGTCTATTTACATAACATCTTTCCCTCTACCAGCTCTTACTGGAACCTAGCTTTCCTGATGACACTGCCGCCCTTCACTCAGTCTCCTCTGCTCATTGGTTGAGGCAGGGGAGGCGGAATTCTTCTTGCTCCCCATTGCTACTTCCAGATTCTCCCCTTTCATTACTCAGTAACTTCCTTTGAGCTTCACATTAGTCCTATCTTCCACCCAATCAGAATGCTGGTAGTTGCTGTCTACAGAACCGTAGGTCATTCTCCTTCCTTCCTCAATGAGTTGTCATACTGTCCTTCTCTCCTTCCCAATTCCTGCCTTCAAACGAGAGGACATCAGCATATATATTGATTCTCCCTCAAATACCCTAACCACTCAAGTTTCTCAACCTATTTACCGCCCATGAACTACTCCACCCTACCACACAAAGATGGTCATACACTTGATCTTGCTACCATCCACAAATGTACCTTCTCCATGTTAAAAAATTCTGATATCCTCTTACCTGACCATAATCTATTGGTTTTTTTACCTTTCCCCATCCCGTCTTCCCATTCATAATCCTGCTCTTGACCTGCACCATGACCTTGAGTCCTTTGACTCTTCAATTATCTCCCAGGTCATCTTCCCTTCACTAGCCACTCTCTCTTCTTCTCTCCATCTTGACCTCTTGGTGAACCAATTCAATTCTATGCTTTTGAATTCCTAGCCCCCTTATTGTATCAACAGTTATGCCCAGCCAGCTCTCAGCCTTAGATCACTCTCACCTTCACAGCTTTTGAATGAAGGTGGAGAAAATGACAGATTTATGTTACATAATCTCATTGGGGCCCTCACTGAGGAAATCCTGTTGTACCTTCCCTATCAACCCACTCTCCCAAGTGCCTCCTCTTTTTTTTTTTTTTTTTTTTTTTGCAGGGCAATGAGGGTTAAGGGACTTGTCCAGGGTCACATAACTAGTTAAGTGTCAAGTGTCTGAGGCTGGATTTGAACTAGGGTACTCCTGAATCCAAGGCCAGTGCTTTATCCACCATGCCACCTAGCTGCGCCCCCCCCAGTACCTCTTCTAAACCTCAAGCTTCCCATGGCTCCTCTTCCCCCACCCTCTCAGCTGAGAACTTTGCCTTATATTTTACAGAAGAAATTGAGGCCATTTGCTGTGAATTCCCTATTCTCTCTTCTTCCTTATCTTCCATTACTTCTTCACCACTGTCTTACATGTAGAGATGGTCTTATTCCTTACTTACCAAGGCTAACCTCACTTTTAACTGATCAAATGATTCTATTCTATCCTGTCTCCTCCAATAGATTGCCCCCTTTGTCATCCTGACTCTCACTTATTTTTCAATCTCTCCTTGTTTACCATCTCATGTCCTACTGCTTCAAACATGCCCATGCCTCCCCTGTCCTGAAAAAAAAGCCCTCACTTCATCCTTCCTTCCCTGCTAACTATCGTCTTATTTCTCTTCTGCTCTTTGTAGCTAAACTCCTCCAAAAGGCCTCCTGCCACTGGTGCCTCCACTTTCCTCTCTTCTTTTTTAAAATAATATTTTATTTCCCCAATTACATATAAAAACAATTTTAAACATTTGGGTTTTTTTTAAGTTCCAAATTCGATCACTCCTTTCCCTCCCCTTCCCCTTCCCTGAGATGGTGAGCAAGCTGATATATAGGTTATACATGTGCAGTGATGGAAAACATTTCTATATTGTTTTTTTTTTGTTTTTTTTTTTTTTGCTCAGGGCAATGGGGGTTAAGTGACTTGCCCAGAGTCACACAGCTAGTAAGTGTTAAGTGTCTGAGGCCGGATTTGAACTTGGGTATTCCTGAATTCAGGGCCGGTGCTTTATCCACTGCGCCACCTAGCTGCCCCCCTGTATTAGTCATTTTGTGCAAGAAGACTTGAACAACAAAAAAAAAGAGTGAAAAATAGTATGATTCAGTCAGTATTCAGGAAGCAGCAGTTCTTTCTCAGGAGACAGCATTTTTCATCATGAGTTCTCTGATGAGAAAAAGCCAAGTCATTCACCTTTGTTCATCATACAATGTTGCTATTACTGTATACAATATTCTTCTGGTTCTATTCACTTCACTTTGTTATCTGTTCATACAAATCTTTCTAGGTTTTCCTGAAATCATCCTGTTTGTCATTTCTTATAGCACACTAATATTCCATTACAATCATATACCACAACTTGTTCAGCCATTCCCCAATTGATTGGCTTCCCCTCAATTTCTAATTCTTAGCTACCACAAAAAGAGCTGCTATCAATATTTTTGTACAAATGGCCCCTTTTTCTTTTCTTTGATCTCTTTGGGATACAGACCTAGAAGTGGTATTGTTGGATCCAAGGATATACACAGTTTTATAGCCCTTTGGACATAGTTCCAAATTGCTCTCCAGAATGGTTGGATCAGTTTACCACTCCACCAACAGTTAATTAGTGTTTGTTTCCCCACATCTTCTCCAATATTTAACATTTTCTTTTTTTGTCATATTAGCCATTTTGATAAATGTGAGGTGGTACCTCAGAGTTGTTTTAATTTGCGTTTCTCTAATCAATACCTCTCACTCTCTTCTTAACCTCTTACAGTCTGGGTTCTGACCTTATCATTGCATCAAAACTGTTCTCCCCAAAGTTACTAAGGCTCTTTTAGTTGCCAAACCCAAAGACTTTTTCTCAGTCTTCATCCTCCTTGATCTCTGCAGCCTTTGGCACTTTTGATCAGTCTTCTTTGATACTCTCTTCTCTTTAGGTTTTTAGGGTAACACTCTCCTTGTTCTCCTCCTCCCTCTCCTCCCTTCTCTGTTTCTTTTGCTGGATCCTCCTCCAGATCATGGGGTCACCATAAGTGCCCCTCAGGATTCTATCTTGGGCCCTCTTCTCTTCTCGTTCTGTAGTACTTCACTTGGTGATCCAATCAGCTCCCATGGATTTAATTACCATCTCTATGCAAGTGACTTTATTTTTTATTTTTTAGTGAGGCAATTGGGGTTAAGTGACTTGCCCAGGGTCACACAGCTAGTAAGTATTAAGTGTCTGAGGCCGGATTTGAACTCAGGTCCTCCTGACTCCAGGGCCTGTGCTCTATCCACTGCAGCGCCCCCTAGCTGCCCCCTAAGTGACTTTCAAATCTACCTTTCCGGTCCTAGTCTTTCTGTTGACTTTGTCTTTTATCTCCACCTGCCCTTCAGACATCTCAAATTGGATGTCTGGTAGATATCTTAATTTAATATGTCCCAAACTGAGCTCAGCATCTTTTCCCCAGACCCTTCTGCCTCTTCCCTTCCCTGTTACCATAGAGGGTAACAGGGTCCTCCCAGGCCCTCAGACTCACCACCTAGGAGTCGTCCTGGACTCCTCACTATCTCTTGCCTCCCCCCATATCTAGCTGAGGCCTGTTGATTCCATCTTCACAACATCTCTCAAATAATCCCCCCTCTGTACTCTAACACTGCCCCTGCCCTGGCGTAGACCCTTATCCTCTCACACCTGGACTATTGGAATAACCTGACCTGCTGATGGGTCTGCCTGCCTCAAGTATCTCCCCTTTCAAATCCATTCTTTATCCAGCAATCAAAGTGATTTTCCTACAACACAGTTCTGATCATGTTATGCCCCTGCTCAATAAACTCCAGTGGCTCCCATTGCCCCCTGGGGTGAATAGAAAATGCTCCTTTGGCTCCTCACCCACTAAGGCTGGTGACCTCTGAACAAACTGTCACGATGCTATAGGAGCAGCAGTAGGCAGCAGAGAGCCAGTCAGCCAGCGGTCATTACAATCAAAACAAACAAACTTGATGTTTATCTTTGCACTTCAAAGTTTCTTTGCCCAGAGAAGTTGGGTATGTGGTTCTAGATGGCCTCTGAGGTCCTCTTCCTGATCTCCCCAAAGAAATACAACCTCCTAAGAATGGCGGTCGCCCTTCTAGAATGTAAGCTCCCTGAAGGCAGGAACTGTCCTTTTCCTTATCTTTATATGCCAGTGCTTTAGTGTGGGGCATCTTGTGTAGCAGCGGCTTGATGGCTACTGAATTCTTTTGGAAAAGAGAAGTTTGACCCGTAGGTGCTTCGGCATCATACAGCTGCTCTATCTGGCCTCAGGGTCCAGGTTAAAGCCAAGACCTGGGTTTGGGAATGGACCTGATGCTACTCAGGAAGCCAGTACAAACAAAAGCTGACTGATTAGAATGGGCCTTAGGCAGCGGGGCAAAAAAAGGCATAGACCCATAGGATATGGCAATAGAGACAGACTCCTTTGTCCCCAGGGATCCCAGAGACTAAGACGTTGTGCTGGCGAAGGTACCTGCTCAAAGCTGGGATTCAGGGAGGGAAGTTTTATGCCTTGGAGGAAAGGTAATGGGTGCCACACATGGAAGCTGACTCAGATGTGGTAGAAAAGTTCTTGGGGTCACTTGTCAGTGCCAAGTGCAGGGAAGGGGAGGAGGTTCTTCCTCAGGAGCAAAAATGGGAAGAGGGTTGGAGTTGGCTATCTGAGGCAGCAGGGGGCGGGGAATGGCTCCGGTCTCCTTCGGAGCTTGATCCAATCAGAAACTTTGAGAATTAACTTCTTGACAGAGGGTTACCATTGGCCACAGTGATGGAAAAGTCCTGTCCCTCTGTCCGTGCTCTTGATGGGTGTTGGGACCTCTCAGCCTAATGGTCTCCACGTTGGAATCCTATCATAATAACATCAAACAATAGAAAAATCGCAATTATTGTCATGGCTTGGATGGGATTTTGGATTGTTTTCAGTGTTTCTTCTTTTTTAAAATCGCATTTGTATGTATATCCCTGATCGTTATTTACACGGTAATAATCGTATATCGTATATTATTCAACTCTTGTTCTGTGCTGAGGATACAAAGAAAAAGCAAAAGTCCCTGCCCTCCAAGAGCTTCCTTTGAATGTAATAAAAAATGAAAAAGCCTTGAGTATTTCCCAGCCCCACACGCTCTGTTCTACAACAGGCTCAATTAGCCTTCTTCTTTGGATCCCCCAGAGTGTCTTTTTCTTTTTCTTCTGCAGAAGCAGCATGTCCCAGTCAAGGAGGATGTCCACCACCAGGAGGGTCAGCCTCTCTGTAAGCAAAGTGAGCATAACCCGCAGTAAAACCAGCTTGAACCTGAGCAAAACTCTCTTGTCGAGAACCACTAGCGGACCCACCGAGGGGAAAGAGAAAATGCCCTTGCACCGCCCGAAGCAACAAATCCAGGTGTGTACTTGGCTTCGAAGCTTGCTTTTGCTTTAAAGAAACTTTTAAAACTAAATGTTAAAGTGAAACATTTGCTGCCCTGGTGGGCAAATCAGCTGCAATCATGGTGTATTGGTGAGGTCTCCCGATGCCCTTGTAGGACATCGCCCTCTGTGTGCACGTTGCACAGAAGGAAGTAGGATGTTGCTACATGTAGCAAATGTTTGACGGAAAGCTAATGTGAAGCTTTAATGCATGCTGTAGTGTAGTCAGGGATTTGGAAGGCTTTGCGGGTGAGAAGGGCTTTCTTGACATCCTGGTCATTTTTGCCTCTAAAATTTGATCCAGGGCGGTCTGAGCAGACACCTTTTCTCCCAGGGCATTTGCAGGCAGGCATTCAGCCTTTAATTGAGTTTAGAGCTATCCCTCAAGCTTGGCATCATTTCCCCCTGGAGTAGCCTTCGAATAACCCCAATATTTGCAGGCCTCACTGAAGACTCGAGTTGTCGGGCTTCCAAGAGGGTGCATCCCTGGAGCTGCCTGCTCCTCTTCACGCTTTTTCCCTCGGAGGGTCAGCTCTTCAGCCGCAGGGCCTTTCCAGAAGCCTGGTCCAGCGTGGGTGGTCTATGGCCCTCAGGACAGCCCGTGTGCAGAGTAAACAGGCATCACTGGCTGGTTGAGAACCCTTTGTGTCCTCTTCTGTCCCTTGCTTTGTGTTTCGACCTTGACCTTTGGTCTCCCATAATGATTCCTGTGTTTCCCTCATGGTAATATAACATTGCCCCAGTTCTCCTTGCTGCCTCGATGGATGTCCATTACAGGAGGCTGACTTGGACCTTGAACAGGACCTGTGAATCCCAACAGCTTAGCAATGGTTGCTTCTCTACTCTCCCTGTCCCCTTCAGACACACACACACACACACACACACACACACACACACTGTCCCTCTCCTCCCAATTCCCCATTATAGACACGTCTGAGGAGACAAGGGCAACAAAACCCAAAGAACCACGTAGATCCAAGCTGTTATTTTCCTTGTCCTGGCCTTGGCTCTTGCCCCATCTATCTCAATTCTTGGTTTGTCCTCCATTTAGCTTGTTTTGTTTTGTTGTTGTTTTATTTTTTCTGAGCAATGAGGGTTAAGTGACTTGTCCAGGATCACACAGCTAGTGTCAGACGTGTCTGAGGCCAGATTTGAACTCAGATCCTCATGAATCCAGGGCCAGTGCTTTATCTACTCCATCATTAGCTACCCCCTAACCCTGTCTCTTTACAGAGTCCCCCCATCACTCCCGGTCCTGGCCCTGGGCCACCCCAAGCAAGTACAATCCATAGTCCACAGCAAGGTAGGTCCCACCTTCATTCCCCTTGAGTCTTCTCCAGATTAAACATCTCATGTTCCTTCAGACAGGAAGCTCATGCGGCCTAGAATCCAAGCCCTCCCCTGCTGTTTGCCCTCCAGACACTTTCCTATTCGAAGCTGCCTTTGCTCGCCTGCAGCACCCAGAACTGAGCCCACGATTCCGAATGTGGCCCAGGCAAGACAGGAGGCCTCTGGTCCTCTTACATCTTTATTCCTGGGATTCCTTCCTCCTCCTGTAACCCTAATGACACCCCCTCTCGGGGCTCTCTGTCTCCCACTTTTGACTCCCATTGAGCTCGGAATCCGCTACAATCCTCTGCCCTTCTGTAGACAAACTGCCAGCCAATGGTGCCTCCTCTGTGTTTTACCCTGTGTAAATTTAAGACTTCCCATTTATTCCTATGAAATGTCATCTAAGTGTATTCCCCACACTGTTTTAGGCTGGAAGGGCTGTCTGGTACCCTTATCTGTTGGTGTGTTCTCTTTCCATAGCCAGCATAGGCAAGTTCGACAAGCCTGCCCCGGAGGCCTTTTCCCAAGTTACATAGCACCAGCCCAAGCATGGGTGGAGCCTTGGGGCCCTCCACCAGAGACTTTCTGCCAGGGCCGCATGATCTTTGGTTATGTCCAGCCAGCCAGTTTGGTCGTTTAGCTCATCACTCCATCTTCTCCACAAGAATAGTATGAGATGCTGTGTCGGACACTTCTCTGGGATCTAAGCTTTCCCTAGACCCACCGGCTTAGTGTCCTGTCAGTAAGCGCAGTGCCCTGCCCCATGTCTCTCTCTTTTCCAATTTAGCCTCCACACGGCTCCCGGACTGACTTTCCTAAAGCACAGGTCTGTCCATGTCAGCTTTCTGACCCGATTTCCTCCCCTTCCTGGTATTTAAAGCCCTTCTTCACCCTCTGCTTCCAGCCTGCTCACACATTACTTCCCATAGACCCTCTATGCAAAGCTAACTTGAAGGACAGGCAGAAATATCCATCCCTTTTTTTTTGGAGTGGCAAAGAATGGGATCTCAGGGGGTGCCCATCAATTGGGGAATGAACAAAAAAGGAGTGTGTGAAATATTATTGTGCTGAATTCTTTGTCAGCATAATGACCCACCAGGATTCTGGAGGACTCGCGATGAAATGCACTGCACATCTCCTGATAGAGACGTGAAGGGTTCAGAATGCAGAATGACACAGATATCTTTAGGACGTGATCAGTGTGGACATTTGCTTTGATCGACTCTACCAGTTGTATTTATTTTGCTTGTGTTCTCAGTTGTGTCAGGGGGTAGCATGGAGAGGGGTGGGTGGGGGTCTTGGCTGGTTTAAACAAAGAGAAAACTTGGGGACTCTGGTGAACACAGTGAGTAACTGTAATTTCTGAGGACTCATGATGAAACCTGCAAGTGGAGACTTAGACATAGTTAAAAAGAAATTTTGTTTTGCTTGGTATAGGTGTATAGGTATATGTGTATATATGCATGTTTCTAACGTATGTATGTGTTTGTAACACGTTCTTGCTTTCTCAATGGGGGCAGAGGAAAGGGAGTGGGAGGGAGAGATGGCTGATTTTTTTAAATAAAATTTAACTTTAAAAAAAGGGAAGGAATCTTCACTAAAGTCCTGCCTTGGTGTGGATGGCACTAGACTCTTGAAGTCTTTGCTAACATAGTATAGGTTCTGAAAAATACCAATAGCCCAGGTCAAAAAGACTTCAAGTTTGCATCTGATGATGGACTTCTGGTACTCAGTTGAGGCCAAGCCTAGCCAAGTTCAGAGACTTTCCTCTGAGTGGAATGTAAAAGATGAATTTGTCAGACGCAGAAACTCTTGGATCATCTGAGGGAAACCATAGACCACCGAAGTGATCAATCCTTAAAGCACCGATTATGAATTATGTGATTAAAGTCAAGTGTTAATATTCATCATATTAGAGTGATTCTAGGCTATGTCAAAGAGTTTTTGTTAAATAACTATTCTTACTTAGGGGAAATTTTGTTAGGAGAACTTAATTTGGGGGGAGGGGGAGGCAATGAGGGTAAGTGACTTGGCCAGGGTCACACAGCTAGTGTCAAGTGTCTGATGCCAAATTTGAACTCAAGCCCTCCTGAATCCAGAGCCAGTGCTTTATCTACTGTGCCACCTAGCTGCCCCCAAGAGAACTTCACTTTTTTATCTGAAAAAACCCCCATATAATTCAATTTTCCATCTTTATCATCTTTAATCATGCTCT
Organism: Dromiciops gliroides; assembly: GCF_019393635.1. Taxonomy (NCBI): domain Eukaryota; kingdom Metazoa; phylum Chordata; class Mammalia; order Microbiotheria; family Microbiotheriidae; genus Dromiciops; species Dromiciops gliroides. The sequence continues at coordinate 11,947,649 of NC_057864.1, forward strand.
ATCATCCAAATGTTTTCTGTTCGTGTTTTACATGTGCCTAATTGATTATTGTTATTTATAGGTATTTGATGCTTTGGGGAACGATGTCACTCCTAGACCCCTTTTCCATCCAGATCCACATTTTCCTGGATCCAAAAAGCCCAGTAAGCTGCTTGTGTCTCAGGACGTCTCTCTTGGATCAGACTTTACAGGCTCATACACCATGTTTCAGAATACTGTGAACCCTAGTTTTGTGGGCCAGTTTACAAGGTAAAATATGGTGTGCTGCATTTCCTTTTATGATGTATAATTTGAAGTTCTTTTTATGTCATAGAGAACTTATATATATATGCATATATATATATATATATATATATACATACACATTTATTTATTTTGTTTTTTCAGGTTTTTTTGTTGGTTTTTTTTGCGAGGCACTGAGGGTTAAGTAACTTACCCAGGGTCACACAGCTAGTAAGTGTCAAGTGTCTGAGGCCGGTTTTGAACTCAGGTCCTCCTGACTCCAGGGCCAGTGCTTTATCCACTGTATCACCTAGCTTCCCTCTCTATATACGCTTACAAATGCTAACTTAAGTGCCGTGGATAGAGCACTGGCCCTGGAGTCAGGAGGACCTGAGTTCAAATCTGGCCTCAGACACTTGTCACTTACTAGCTGTGTGACCCTGGGCAAGTCACTTAACTCCAATTGCCTCACAAAAAAACAAAACAAAACAAAATGATAACTTAAAACATTTACATGTGTATGTGTATAGAGAGTGATTGGGTCGACTGATTATGGAATTCATTTCTGCCTCTTGGACAGAATAAGTATTTAAATGCTATCAATTATTGATAGTTTGATGCCTTTAAGTTTTTGTGTATATTCCCACTTAAGGTCTGTCCAAAGGTAATGTGAGAAATAATTATTAATAATCGATGTCTTGGGGGACCCAGTGATTTCCCCTTCTTTCTTAGTCCTTTCTCTTCCCTGGTTCCAAGGTCTAGTTTGTTCATCTTACAGAGAATCTTGGGTGGAGGCAGATCCTTTTGTCTAGATAGCTGAAGGACTGATCAGATTAAACCACAAGTAGGTGGAAAATTATTTTGGGTGAGGGGTCCACATTCTTTTTTCTGGTGTTAAGAGTTGAGTGACCTGAGTCAAGTATGGCTGGACTTCATTTTAATACAGCCCCCCTCCAAGCATGTCGGCCAGTTAGATTTGATTGCTATGTGATAGATCCCTACAGTTGGAAGGGTATATGAACTGATACCCCATTGCCATTAAGGGTCTTTGGTCTGAGAGACCCGCTGGCCTAGTAATAAAATTTTTAAATTCCTCAGAAGGTATGCCTCTCTTATTTTTAGTCGTCACAGTAATGAGGCATACACAAAAATGAGTTCATTTAGATTCTGGGTTACATCGTACCTAAATAAAGACCATTACATTGTTTTTTGGTTATGTGTATTATGAGCAAACTTCTCAGGAAAAATATTTATGAAACACTAACCTTTCCTATTCTACTCTTTGAATATTACGCATCTCATGACTCCTCTCAGTCCCTTCTCTACTTTCCCTCATTATGCTTGTGTAAAACAGTGGGGGGAGGGGCGGGGAGAGGGTAGTAGTAGTAGTGGTGGTGGTGGTGGTAGTAGTGGTAGTAGTAGTAGTGGTGGTGGTGGTGGTGGTGGTAGTAGTGGTAGTAGTAGTAGCGGTGGTGGTAGTAGTAGTAGTGGTAATAGTAGTAGTGGTGGTGGTGGTAGTAGTAGTAGTGGTGGTGGTAGTAGTGGTAGTAGTAGCAGTGGTAGTAGTAGTAGTAGTAGCAGTGGTAGTAGTAGTAGTAGTAGTAGGCCTCCACCAGTCGCGGACGTCCATGGATCAGTGCCTTGAAGAGCCACAGGCCACAGTGTGGCTTTGCAGTCCAATATGGGAGCCGCAGCTCCTGAGTGACTTATAACCGGTAACTGCCACATCCCGCGTTGTATCTACCCCATGAGGAGTAGCTGGAGTGTCCTCTCCAGGGCGCTGGCCTGGGCGGATCAATATGGAAAACAAGCTGTTGCCCATGCAGGAGGTTTTCCCTCTCTGAGACATTGGTGGACCCAAAGGAGAGGCAGAGCCAATACGGTTTGGCACCAGTGCCGCCGCAGGAGTTGCCAGAGGGATGTGATGTCCAACATCCAACTGCCGAAGGGACTCCGACTCCTGATTTTTCCTTGGGGTTAACTCCGAAGCCTTTCCCATAGATGGGTATAGCCGCAAGGCAGCAGAGGTTTCAAATCAGGGTTTCCTTCCCCTAGGCGAGTTGCCTGCCAAGGCTAACGATCCCCACCTGCCCGAAGCGACTGGTTTTAAGGCTCCAGGGACTTGCCTTTGCCCCTTCTCCTGTTAGTAGAAACAGTTCCGCCAAGAGAAGGCCAGGACTTGGGCTTCGGTTGTCAGAGGCTATTTGAGATGCACGCTGCTGGAGCATTTTAGAGAGAGTGGGAGCTTCTCCCTACTCCCACCCCAGCATGACAAACCTTTGGAACCAAAGGGTAGGAGGGTATGCTCTCTTTTATCCACATTTCTATTATTCTTAGCTCCCAGAGGACCCACATTCAGTCCTGAAAGTTTTAGCATCATCCCACCCCCTCCAAGAAGTGGTCCTATCCCTTCTTGGTTTGTTTTTTAAATATATTTATTATTTCTTTATTTTATTTCCTTATTTTTTTTGCAAGGCAATTGGGGTTAAGTGAATTCCCCCGGGGTCGCACAGCTAGTAACTGTCAACTGTCTGAAGCCAGATTTAGACTCAGGTCCTCCTGACTCCAGGCTCCACTGAGCCACCCAGCTGCCCCTTATGATTTCTTTATTTTTAACATTCATCTAAATTGTTTTTTAGTTCCAAATTTTCTCCCTTCCTTCCTCCTCTATCCATTGAGAAAGCAAGCAACACCCATTCCTTCTTTGAATCTCTTCTTGTCCTAAAAGTAACTTCAGCATCCCATTTCTGTTCTTATCATTCCTTGCCAGACCCTGCTCATTCTTAGTCGATGATGCTAGACTTGGAACCAGCGAGGTCTGGGTTCGAATCCTGTTTTAGATAACATGCAAGCATATTAAGAAGGGTCAGGGGAATGGCATAGTTGGAGGTTAAGGAACAACCCCAGTGGGGAGAAGCATAGAGAATCAGTTAGGGGGGAGTTAAAAGACCCCCATATTGTGGTAAAGGCCCAGGCGAGGTTAGAGAATAGAGATTTGTATTTGATCTGTTCAGGTTAAATACCTCTTCCTCACTTGGGCAGCAGGTGGAGAAGAGAATCTAAGGAGGCTGAGGGTGGAGGGTAGGAACCATCAAGGGACAGGGTTTGGCCAAGTGTGAGCAGTAAGGGATTCGGGCGTGGAGTTCTATCAATTCACAAGCCTTTACTTAGTCCTTGTCGTATGCCACTTACTGGGCTAATGACACGGGCTTGGAACAACTCAGAAGAAGTTTCTCCTGTGAGAAGCAAAACCAAAGATGACCAGATAACAGGCCAAGTATATCCAGGAATCAAGATGGGCCAACTAGATATCAGGACATACCTAAGAAGGAGAGAGAAAATTCTATAGTAGGAAAGTCACTTAGGTGTGCCTACTACATAACCTGAGCTAGGAGACAGAGATAACCCCAAAGGTCAGGACCATCATCTCAAAAAAAAAAAAAAATCCTCTCGACTCTCAGGAATATGACAAGTCTCCGAGGTTTCCCCACCCCACTCCAAAAGGGAACTTTCCAGTTTTCAAGTGGACACCCCATCTCTCCTTTATAAAAGCTTTTGCCTTCCCTCTGTTCTGGCAGGAGGAGGATGTTTCTAAGCCTTCCTCCCCAGGGGTGAAGTCTTTGACTTCCCTCTCTGTCACTTTCCCGGGTGCCAAATAAAAGACCACTTTAATTCTAATTGGCCTGTGTGTGAGAGTATAATTCTTCACTGAGGAATGCCTAAGAACCATCGCTTCCCTCAGGTGACAGCTAAATTCAGGGGAAACCAGGGCACTCTAAGGGAGGAGATAATCCCACCACACTACAAGCAAGGCAGCCGGTAGGAAAACAAAGAATAAATCCCCGATGGATGCCGGGAGGTGTGGGGAGGGAGAACTCTCTTGGAGAAGGTGGTGTGTGAGCTGATCCAGCAGAGGATCCTGGGATCCCCAGAGGCTGGGGTAGGGGTGGGGGGCCCTTCCAGGTGAAGGACAGAAATGTGCAGCACCAAGAGTAGGTTGGTATGGCCAGAGGACAACAGAGTGTATGAGAACCGGCACTCCTGAGCAGGGATGAAGGCCTGGGAGAGTGCTGAGGGGATGGGGGAAGAGAATAAGCATTTACATAACCCCCACCCTAGGCCAGGCACGGTGCAAAAGCACTTGATGCTCTCCACAACCCTGGGACGGAAGTGTTGTTATCCCCATTTTACAGATGAGGAAACTGAGACTATGGATAGAGAAGCGATGGAGGATGAGGTCATGGGAACAGATTAGGCTGAGAAAATGGGAAGTGAGCTTGTTTGAGAGAGCATGTGTGTGTGCGCTGAAGCCTGGGAGCTTAAGGGGAGGGGCTGAGGTGGGGAGCCAGAGCCTGAGGCAGAAGGAGGATAAGCCCCATCAGCAAAGCCCCCCAGGAGCTTATAGGGTGATTTTGGACCAAATGAATGTGAAGTGAAGGCTGCAGAGGGAGAGTCTGGAGATGGAAATGGGAAGGAGGGAGCACGCCAACTCCCTTGTGGGGACCCAGAGAAGGCGCAGGGGCATCTGGGCAGGAGCCGGTCTCTGTGAATGCCAGAAAGTGGAGGGAGCAGGAGAGGGATTGTAGAGGAACTGTCCAGGGCCCAGGCTGGAGAGACAGGGAGCACGGCCATGCCCACAGCATGTCAAGGGAGCATCACACAGATCACCAGGGAAAGGCGCGGGGCAGCCGAGGAGAGGCCGCGGCATCAGCAGTGATGAATTTTGAAGCAGACTCCGTCTCCTCTTCTTCACCTTCAAAATGAGCTTTTCTCTTGAGAAACTCCTTCCTTCAGTGGTAGTGGTGTTAACCCACACACCAACCAACCCCCAAACTGGACTCCGGCGCTTAAGGTCCCGCCCCAAACTTTATGACCCTTTGTTTGTTTTCTGAATTCCTCCTGCCAGTCTCATTTGTCCTCAAGGGAATGCCCAGAGGTGGGTGGTGATCCCTTCTAAGAAGGGATTATTGGAAGTTTAAAAAGCAAACAAGCAAACGCTGACTTTCTCTGGCTTCTTGGGCTGTCATTCTGAGACCGCTGGGTAGATGGGCTTTAAAAAAACACTCCCATAGTTGTTTGTCCATAGTTCTTGAAGAGGACCATGACATCAGGGTGGTGTCATGACTTGCACTGAATTGGATTTAAGTGAGGGAGGCCTGAGCAAGGCCACCAACTCACTCTCTCCTACAGAGCCTCCAGTGGCAAGATATATATCAGGGCAGTCTGGAGATGGCCCCAAATGTTTAAGGCATTTGGGGTCAATTGACTTGCCCAGGGTCACACAGCTAGTAAGGTCAAATTTTAACTCGGGTCCTCTTGACTCCAGGACCAGTGCTGTATCCACCGGGTCACCTAGCTGCCGCCCTCCCCCAACCTCCCCCCCCAAAACAACCCCCCCCAAAACAAACCCACCACCCTCCATACTCTATACAGGAGTCCCTGGGCCCCTCACAAAATTGGGTTCTTCCTACTTGTCTGTGACCTGCTGTGTTTATAAAAGAGAAGCTTTCTTCCAAGGTTCTGAGAGGACATCGTCCCCCGCATTCCATAAATAAAAGTGACTCTAGTTGCCTGCGAATGTCCCATTGCATATTTCTTTCCACACTGCCTTCAGGAACGTGCCCGCGTCCGCTCCCCATTCTCCTGATACGTCTTCCTTCTTCCCTAAAGGTCAGCATTAGGAAGCAGCACTGTTTCTAAGTCGAGCGCTTCCACGTCCGAGTCCATGGGAGAAGACCTTGAGGAGCCCTCCTATAGGCGAGAAACAATATCCAGCTATATCGGTGAGAGGAAAATAATGCGCGCCTCCATGGGAAACATGGCAATAAACATGGAGATAGAGAGGGCTGTGGTGCTATCAGAAAAGGGCGGGGAAGCAGCTCAGCCCCTTCTCGGCAATTTGTGGTTTTAATTAGTTGTCTAGACCGCTGGAAAGTTAAGGGACTTGCCCAGGTCTTAGGGTCAATCTGTGTCGGAAGCAGAACTTGAACTCAGATCTTCCTAGCCTGGAAGTCAACTCTCTCCAGTGCCTCCCTGCCTCTCTCTAATGTGTATGAAAATGCAGTCCTCTGTCACTAATAATAAAAACAATAAATTAAAATTTAAAATGTAATCGATGAATCAACAATAATCCATAAAACAATAAAAAGATGATGCACTAAATATGTGGAACTGGAGGCAGCTAGGGGACGCTGCAGTGGATGGAGCACCGGAGCTGGAGTCGGGAAGACGAGTTCAAATCCAGCCTCAGAAACTTCCTACCTGTGGACTCTAGGCAAATCATTTCCTTGTACATGCCTCAGTTTCGTCATTTATAAATTGAGGGTAGTCGTAGCACCTGCCTCCCAGGGTTGTTACGAGGGTCACACGATCATTTCCTTCCTCCCTAAATTTATGCACACGAACACCAACTATATTTCAATGAAGCCATTTAAAAAATTATTCCTAGAGGACTGTTTAACCTTGACTCAGCCCATCCGTATTCTGCCCTTAGAAGAGTAGCTTATGGCACCAGTTAGAACACAACTCTGCCAACAGCCCTGCCCCAGGAAAGACCCTTCTGTCCCGCACGGCTCCCCTCCCCGCTCATGCAGCAAACGGGCCTCCAGCTACACAAAGTGTTCATGAAGGGCAAAGAAGCAAACACTTCCGAAGCACTTCCGCTGTGCCGGGCACTGTGCCGAGCGCTTGGCAAGTGTGATCTCCCTTGGTCTTCACCACGGCCTGGGAGGTAGGAAAGGAAGGTGGGCAGAGGTTAAGAGACCGGCCCATCATCACACAGCTAGGGAGCGTCAGAGGCCGAGCTTGCGTTGAAATCTTACCGACTCCAGGTCCCACGCTCAGCCCGCATGAGCGGCGGATAGAATTTATGAGGAGTGATGTCTTTAACAGAGTGAGTGTAAGAAAACACTCATGAAATGAAGGCCCCGCCCTTCTTTCCTGGCTCAATTGGCCGGCTTCTCTCCCTGCCCCTGGGGGCCCCTGTGATAAAAGTCCACACAATCAGAGGCCCTCCCGGTGTGTGCAGTTAGACCAAGGGCCCTCTTATGGTCCTAAAGAAGGGAACTGCAGATGTGGCCAGCGCCACCGACCTGGACTCACAGCTACCTAGGGGACAAGCAACTCCTCTCCCTGGTCTCCTCGTTCTACTTTTCTTGGAGAGTGTCCAAACCCCGACTAATGCCCTGTAAAAAACCACTCTCCCCCTCCCCCTGCCCTTCACCCCTCTTAAGGACTCCCTGTTTGTTCCTTTCTTCCCAAACTAGGAAGAATGACCAAGCCCAGGGGATTTGTGACTGGCCAATCCTTTGCCGGGGGTGTTACAATTGCTTTTTCAAAAGGTGCAAAACCTAGGCCTGGCCCTAACTTTTTTTTTTTAAAGTGAGGCAATTGGGGGTAAGTGACTTGCCCAGGGTCACACAGCTAGTAAGTGTCAAGTGTCGGAGGTCGGATTTAAACTCAGGTACTCCTGAATCCAGGGCTGGTGCTCTATCCACTGCGCCAGCTAGCTGCCCCCTGGCCCTAACTCTTAATGGGAAACAAGTGATTCCTGAACCAGAACAAGTTCAGAAAAGAGGCCAAGTTTGGCCTGCTGGTTGGGGGTGGGGGTGGGGGGCTCAAGAGCTCTTCTGATTGGGTGAGCCTGCAGAGCCACTTCTCTCCCCCCCCCTCCTTTGCTGAGGAGCCAGCTGGGCCCCAGGTGTTCCGGCCCATTGGCTTCAGCAGGCCCTGCCAGAGGGGCTCATGACAGAAAGGGGGTCAAGACCCCCTGTGCTGAGACTGAAAACGGGGGTGAAAAGCGCTGGTTATAAAAATCTCTGCTGATCTTTTCCATCTTCCATCTGTTGTCTTCTTTACACCCTCTGGAGGGATGTTACTTGGTCTTTGACCACGTTTTCTTTACCCCCTCCTATCCCCCCTCCCGCTTCTTGCCTATTTTGTTTGGTGACATTGCTCACAATCTCCTGTCATTCTTCCACGTAAGATTTAATAAATGAGTTTATCTAAACCGGTGTCTTGGGGTGCGCTTGGTGAGATGGAGTCTTTGCTGACCAAGGCAGTTTCTGAGCTCTTTGGGTCTCTGCATTGTGGCTCTTGATTTACGTGGTGGGTCAGAAGGGGCCACAGGGGCCACCTTGTCCAGGGGTCCCTGGATGCATTGCTGACCCATGGGCACTAGGGAGGGGAGGAGGAGCAGGCAGGCGGGCGGGCGGCCTGACGACTCCAGTGACCGGCGAGATGACCCTCGCGCCAAGCCCGAGTCAGCCTCTCTATGACTTTGTCCTCATGCTGCCCTGGCCCTGATCAGAAACAGTGTCACTCTTCTGAATCTCCGACCCCCCTGCGCACCCCCCGCCCAGATAGCGATCATCACCCAAATAACCGCCAGGATCATTGTAGCATTTGAAGGGTGGCAAAGCGCTTTACAAGTGTCTCCTTTAATCCTCAGCAACACGAATTGTTCCCATTGTGCAGATCGAGAAACAGAGGCAGGGACCCGGATTACGGTGAGAAAAGGTTTGAGGCAGGCCTTTTGAGCCCTGTGGCGCCACCCAGCGCCCAACACGCTCATCGTACTCACACATTTTCTCCAGGCTAAATATCCTTTTTCCTTCAGCCAATCCTTATATTTGTTAGCCTTTGGTCTTCTCTCCCTCTTCTCCCACTCTCCCTCCCCCTCTTTTCCTCCCCTTCTCCCTCCTTTGTCTCTCTGTCTCTCTCGGTTGCCCACTTATGCCTGTGGTCTTGCTTGAGCACGTCCTAAAATGTGACCGACACTCCGAGTTAATCACAGTCCTTCAGGTGCGGATGGACCAAGCCATCATAGAGAATATTCCCTTCCCTCCTCTTGGATCTCTTTTTTTCATCAAATTTTGTTTTCAAAGATTGACAAACTTTATTTTCCCTTTTTCTGTTCGTTTGCTTTGCTAAAAGTCATTAGAAAGAAACTCATTTTCCCCCAATTCCTCTTTCCAAGCAAGTTGACACTGCATTAATTGACCCGAGTCCTTCTAGAAGATTTACTTTCTAAAATGTCTAGTTGAGCTCAACCACAACCACTGGGCCCGCTGGTAAGAGGGTTCCAGAGAGACGTTTCCCCATCCTTTTCAGGGCCATACTTTAATGACATTTACATGACACAACCATAATAATCATGGAGTGACCAATAGATATTTTAATATAATTTAACGATGTTTTAATAACATAATAGAATTTAATCTATTATAACACAGAATGATAATATATTAATACTATTTTAATTAACCTATTAATTATAATTATGAATATATTTATAATATAATTTAATGATGATTGCTAATACATATAATAGTGCTTTGAGAGTGGCAAAGTGTTTTCTGTTCATTATTTAATATGAAATATATTTGTTCAGGCAGCATAGCACAGTGCAGAGAGAGGTGGCCTTACAGGGTTCAAGTTGCACCTCTGACAGACGCTGTCTGTGTGAACCTGGGTGAATTATTTGTCCACTCAGTGATCTGGGCAAGTCTCTGAGACTATGAGTTGAGGAGAATGGCTGACCTATGTTGGTAGAGAGTTTCTTCAACTGTAGTTCCCGAGTTGTGGTACCTATCCCCATCTCTATGAGTGTGCTAGCCTTAAGTTAATGAGAAAATTCAATGAACTAACACACTGCACCCCCATCTGCCCTGGGTAACCTTGAAGGATCCCAACTACATCAGGTTGATGAATTTGTCCATTATGTTGACAATTAAATGCAGTAAAAGGTTTTGTACAGTATATCAATGGTAATGACATTCACCTCTACCAATGGTGGTCAGATAAATAGAAGTAAAATTATCAGTTGAAAATGGGTTTTAGGGGCAGCGAGGTGGCGCAGTGGATAAAGCACCGGCCCTGGATTCAGGAGGACCTGAGTTCAAATCCGGTTTCAGACACTTGACACTTGCTAGCTGTGTGACCCTGGGCAAGTCACTTAACCCTCATTGCCCCACCAAAAAGGAAAGGAAAAAAAAAGAAAATGGGTTTTAACCAATAATCTTGTTTTTGCAAAGATCTGCACCTCAAGAAAGAAGTGCCAAAAGCCCTAACGAAGGAAGAGCTGGATGCCAAAGTGGACATCTACCTCTCAGAGACGGAGACCCTGTGGCTCTTTAATCTCCCAACAATCATGCATTCTATAGAGTCTGAAGAAGCCGAGAAAGTGACGTATGTCAGAGTCTGAGCCCTGCTTTTGCCATTGAAATGCTAAATGTTCTTAAAGACATAGTTAGCTGTCGAATTGCATCAAGTAATAACTTGGTTTTGAGGATGCTGTTATTCATTTTCATTTTCCTGTGTACCCGTGCATTTTTTCACTCAAAAGATTTTTATTCTTTTTCTGTTTGGTTTTTTTTTTTTTGCAGTTATAAATTAATTTCTGTCAGTGGTGTGAGGTAGAATGTTAGGTGACAGGGGCTTTTGACTCTAAAATTAAAAGTTACATTTGGAAAATGACTGTTTGGGAAATGGCTGGATTGAGAACTCTGGAAGGCCTCTGTCATCTATATAGTGCAGTGGGTGGAGCCCTGGGCCTGGAGTCAAGAAGACTTGAATTCAATTCCAGCCCCAGACACTGACTAGTTGTGTGACCCTGGCCCAGTCACTTTACCCCTATCCTCATCTGTAAAAAGGAGAAAAATAATAGTATCTGTCTTGCTGGGTTATTGTGAGGATCAAATGAGAGAATGTTTGTAAAGTGCTTTGTAAACCTTAATGAGTTATGTCAATGCCATTGTTATCCTGATTTTTATATCCACTAGAAAACTGAAGTGAAGAACTGAGACGATTTCCCACACAGCAGCAGCACAGAAGCTGTAGTTTTACCATTTGCTGTAATTTTGCCTTTAGTAAATTTACTTTTAGTTTTATCTTCTCCCAAATACAATAAATTGTAGAAATAGAAGTCTGGACCTTTAGAATAGGGTGTGGTCTTCCATCACTCGTCCTCCTCATCCCCCCAATCTAAAATTTCCATGTTGAGGCCCCCCGGCGTCCTGTCGGTGGGCAGACATAGCAGAAGCACAATAAAGCTGGTGGGGGAGCGATTTTTTTGGGGGTATAATAAATTTTTTCTAGGAAAGAGTAGAGAGGACACTCCTAGGGAAAACTACAATAGCAGCAGGTGGTGTGTGTGACTTAGGAGCTCTCTGTGTGATCACAGTTATTATGTTGTTAATAACATTTTACTTTTCCAAGGAAACGGAACGCCCTTTATGAGAACCTGTGTAGAAATCGAGCCGGCAACGACTTATATGTTGAAAGGGTAATGCAGACGTTTAATGGTGCGCCCAAGCACAAGGAAGTTCAGTGTGATAAAATCTTAACAGAAGAAAAAGGTAATTTATGGCTAGTAATAGCTGATGAAATACCAGGTTCCATAATGATTGAGTGGGCCCTTGGAATACCTCAGCAGTCATCTGTTGAGCATCCAGCACATCCCTGGCTCTACTAGGGATGGGGTACAAGGAGTTGATAATTCACTGTAGAAGGCAAGAAGTAAGAACAGTGTGTGTGTGTGTGTGTGTGTGTGTGTACATATACACACATAGATTCATACACAGTGTATATATAGTGATTATATGTGTATATATGAGTGTAAGTATATAGAAGTGTATATATATATACATATCGGAGTGTATACATATATATAGGAGTATGTGTATACACACACACATATATATGTATGTATAAGTGTGTATGTGCATGTATCCAAGATGATGTGTTGTAGAAATGTTAGGATGGAAGGGATCTATTTTGGTATGAATCATCAAGGAGAGATTCACAGACTTGGAGAAGAGATAGTATTTGGATAGTTGGAGGGGAAAAAGTCAGTTATTTCAGAGAGGGCAGAATCAAGGCACCCGGGTGATGAAGAACAGTAAGGAGTGAGTGTGTTCTCCATAGATCGAGGAACCACATGGAAGAGGAGGAGAAGGATAAGGATGGGGAAATAAGGTGGATAGGGAAGGGGGCATCGGAATATGGAAGGTTTTGAATGTCAAATTAAGCAGATGAAAATTAGCTATTTTTATTATATATTTTTCAATTATTAAGATGATGATGCTCCAAAGGCCTCTAGATTAATGGAACTCTGATTCTACATCCATTATTATTACTAAGAATACTTTCTTCCTATAATTACTTTGATTGTTATTCCTTCCCTTTACTTTTATCTATCTATCTATCTCCTTCTCTTTACTTTTATCTATCTATCTATCTATCTATCTATCATTTCCTTCCCTTTACTTTTATCTATCTATCTATCTCCTTCTCTTTACTTTTATCTATCTATCTATTTCCTTCCCTTTACTTTTATCTATCAATCTATCTCTCCTTCCCTTTATTTTTATCTATCATCTATCTATCTATCTATCTATCTATCTATCTATCTATCTATCTATCTATCTATCTATCTATCTATCTATCTATCTATCTATCTATCTCTGCTTCCCTTTACTTTTATCTATCTATCTCTCCTTCCCTTTACTTTTATCTATCTATCTATCTATCTATCTATCTATCTATCTATCTATCTATCTATCTATCTATCTATCTATCTATCTATCTATCTATCATCTATTTCCTTCCCTTTACTTTTGCATGTGTTGCTTACACTTCTTAGGAAGCCCTGGCTAGTCTATACCAGGCAAATAAATCGAGGAGGAGATTTTGTCCATGACAAACTTTGTTACGGTTAGTGTGGGAGTTGCCAGTGTCTTTTTCTCCGTCCGTCTGTCTGTCTAGGCATAATGTCCACCACCTGGGCTTTGTACGACTCTTACAACGCCTTGGAAGCTGCCACTTCAGAAACAAAACTGTCAACAGGAAAGACAAGCAGCATACATGAGGGGTCAAGGAAAGACCAGGGCTCCAGATATCTGAATACGACAGACAGAAGTATGTTCCCCTTTGCTTTGGTTTATGACTTTTCTCATCTGCTTTTAAAAATCAATTTGGTGCCAAACACAAAACTTGCTCTCATAAAAATTTTTTAGCATCTCGTACACAGCAGCACATGAGAGGATTCAATGGGAAACACTAAATGTCCATTTCCAGAAAACCTATATAACAAACACTCCACATTGTTTTCAAGCTGCCAGCGCTGCCTCCTTGGAGGTTTTCCTTTGTTCTCTGCTGTGGGCTTTTAATTTTAGTTTTGTCCCCCCCCCCCCCAGAAGGCTGCAATTAAATGTGGCTGTGTATATGTATGTATGTGTGTGTGTGTATGCAGTGACATCTCTAAACAGACACATATATACACATGTGCCCTCACATACGTATATGTATGACTGTACTGTGCATTTTTCCACTTCTCACCTCTTTCTCTGGAGATGGTCCAAGTCTTTCCATGTTTTTCTAAATCAACCAGCTCATCATTTCCTACACCACAGCAGTATCCCAACAACATCACATTCTACCTGAAAGACTCTCTATGAAATCCTCCTTCCTCACACCCCCCTCAATTTTCTGTATTCCTTCTATTCTTGCCTACTTTGCTTTTATTTATACAAGAAAAATTAAATTTAAAGTAATCAAAATTATCCATTTTACACTTTAACAATTTTTTTTGCCTTATAATATAGTTTAAGGTCTGATATTGCTGAATCTTCTTCCTTTACATCTTTTCCCCCAGTTGCTTTGAAATTCCTGACCTTTGCTTCTTCCAAATTAACTTTGTTATTATTTTTTCTAACTTAGTAAAATAATTTTTTTAGTAATTTAATTGGTATGTCATTGAATAGATAGATTAGTTCGGTAAAATGATCATTTAAATATTATTTTGACTTTATGCACCCATGAACAATAAATATTACTCCAATTATTTTAATCTGATTTTCTTTGTATAATATGTATTTTATGTTTATGTTCATGTAGTTTCTTTGTTTTGGCAGGTGTACTCTCAGATATTTTATACAGTCTAGTTATTTTAAATGATCTAAAACAATATTGGATACTATTGCTGACACATAATGTAGTTTTTCTATTTTTCTCCTTTAATTAAATCTATTTTAGCTTCAACTTTGTCTGAGATAATGATTACTGCCCCTGCTTTTTTACATAATAAATTCTACTCCAGCCCTTTATTTAACTTTGTGTTTATCTCTCATTTTATTATGTTTCCATATTGTTGAATTCAGATTTTTAATCTGCTATCTGGTTCCATTTTATGGGTAAATTCATCCCATTCATATTCTAACCTATAAACTTGTTGTGTATTTCCCTCCTTCCTGTTTTCCCTCACTATCTTTCTCACTTTATTTATATTTATTTATATTCCTCCTCTTCATTACTTCTACCCAATACTTTGCCCTCCTATTTCTTGACCTACCCACCCCTCTAAACCTTATCCTCTCCTGTCACCCTCTCCCCTTGCTCTTATTTCTTCCTAAATTCCCTTTTAGATATAGATGTCATTCCTTTTTTTTTTTTTTTTGGTGGGGCAATGAAGGTTAAGTGACTTGCCCAGGGTCACACAGCTAGTAAGTGTCAAGTGTTAGAGGCTGGATTTGAACTCAGGTCCTCCTGAATCCAGGGCTGGTGCTTTTATCCACTGCGCCACCTAGCTGCCTCATGTTGTTCCCTCTTTAACCCATGTCCAATGAGAGTAAGGTTCCACCACCACCAGTTCTCCCTCCTTAATATGCTTCTTCTGTATCACTTCATGTCTCACTTGTGTGAGATCGTTACTCCTTTTTATCTCTCCCTCCACAGTTTTATTTTTTAGAATCACCCCATCACACACAGCCCAGCCCAAGCCTTTCTTTCAAACCACCCAAATAAGGATGACAGTTATAAGACTGCTGATAACAATTTTCCATATAAGAAATAAACAGTTAGACCTTATGAGTCCCTTATCATTGGTCTTTAATGTTTACCTTATGTTTCTCCTGGATCTTCTATGTTAAATTTTCCATTGAGTTCTGGTGTTTTGCCACAAATATTTGAAAGTCTTTCAATTCATTAAATGTTCATTCCCTGACCCCTCCCCACACCCCCATCAGGATTATAAATTTAGCTGCATAAGCTATTCTTGGTTGCCAGTCCAGCTCCTTCACTTTTCAAAACAGAATGTTTTGAGCCCTTTGTTTTGTTTTTTTGTTTTTGTTTTTTAATGTCAAAGCTGCTAGATCCTGGGTTATCCTCCACAGTATTTAAATGGTTTCTCTTTTGTCACTTGTAGCATTTTCTCCTTGACCTGAGAACTTCAAAACTTGGCTATGATGTTCCTCTGAGTCTTCATCTTGGCATCTCTTTCAGGTGGTGATCGGTGGATTTTTTTCTATTTCTATTTTACCCTCTCGTTCTAGAACTCCGGGGCGATTTTCCTTTGTAATTTCTTATAGTATTGTATCTAGACTTTTAAAAAATCATAACTTTGAGGTAGTCCAACAATTCTTATATTGTCTTTCATTGATCTGTTCCCTAGATCAGTTATTTTTCTAATGAGATGTTTCACGTCCTCTTCAATATTTTCATCTTTTTGATTTTGTCCATTTCTTGGTGTCTTATAATGTCATTAACTTCCCCTTGCCTAGATCCAGTTTTTGTTTGTTTGTTTTTTGTTTTTTTAGTGAGGTAATTGGGGTTAAGTGACTTGCCCAGGGTCACACAGCTAGTAAGTATTAAGTGTCTGAGGTCGGATTTGAACTCAGGTACTCCTGAATCCAGGGCCAGTGCTCTATCCACTGTGCCATCTAGCTTCCCCTAGATCCAGTTTTTAAGGAGTTATTTTCTTCCTTAAGTTTTTGGATCTCTCTCTCTCTCTCTCTCTCTCTCTCTCTCTCTCTCTCTCTCTCTCTCTCTCTCTCTCTCTCTTTCTTTCTCTGTAATGGGTTGACTTTCTTTTCATAATTTTCTTGATTTTCTTGGATTGCTCTCCCAGTTTTTCTTCAGCATCTCTTATCTGATTTTGTTTGTTTTTTGCAAGGCAATGAGGGTTAAGTGACTTGCCCAGGGTCACACACTTAGTAAGTGTCAAGTGTCTGAGGCCACATTTGAACTCAGGTCCTCCTGAATCCAGGGCCGTTGCTTTATCCACTATGCCACCTAGCTGCCCCTGTCTCATCTGATTTTTTTTAAGTCCTTTTAAAGCTCTTGCAATAATTCTTTTTTGGCTTGTGACCATTGACATTTTTCTTTGAAAATAGAAGTGGCTTTTTAAACTTCACTATCTTTACACACACACACGCACGTTTTCTCTGTGTCTTTCTGGCTGTCTGTGTCTCTATGTCTCTGTCTCTCTGTCCCCCCCGCCTGTGTTCATTCCTCCTTGCCCCTAGCCTCAGAACAGCTGGGTCTGGCATCCGGCAACAGCAGAGGGATCTTCAATCTTCCCCTACTCAGCTTTCCAACCCTCACACTATCTGTGAAATGAAAGTTCCTGAGACCCTGGGCAATCCTGTTGTCCCCAGGGCTTATTGTTTGTGGATTCAGTGAAGTCTGCCCAGAGGTGTTTGCACTTCACTGGGGCAGAACCTCTGCCCCCCCCCCCCATCCCCAGGTCAGGCCTTTCCTAAGGTCCTTCCAAGTTGTTTTAGGAGGACAGCTGCTTTACTCCAATTTCTAATTATTTTTGGCCCTTCAAAGTTTACTTTGAGGTGGGTATTTCCTGTCTTATTCCACCATCCCCCACCTTCTTTCCTTAACATTCATTTTTTAAAAATTTTGAGTTTCAAATTCTTCCCCTCCCTGAGATAGTAAGCAGTTTGATAGAGGATCTGCGTGTGCAGGCAGGCCAAACACATTCCCATACGAGTCAGGTTGTGAAAGAAAACACAGAACCTCCCCTCCCCCAATCATGAAAAGAATGAAGAGAGTAAGAAAAGAATATGCTTTCATTTGCATTCGGACTCCGTCAGTTCTTTTCCTGGTGGTGGATAGCATTCTTCATCACGAGTCCTTTGGGATTGTCTTGAATCATTGCTTTGGGGAGAATAGCGTAATACCGCTGTTACTTTGTACAGTGTTCCCTTGCTTCTGCTCATTTCACTTGGTATCAGTTCATGCCAGTCTTTGCAGATTTTTTTTAAGGGATAAGGAACATCTAAGGTAAAGGTACTGAACAGATTATTGCACTGTCCCAGTCTCCTGACAAAACCTGTATTCCATGGGTTAATTATTTAATCACCTGACTTAGGCGTGTTAGTGTCAATAGAAGAATTTGAATAGCGTTTGTAAGTTCTTCCTGACAAAGGCCAACTTAACCTTTGTCCACTGAAAGGCATCTAATACTATTAAAAGCATCCTTATTGGAACGTACTGTTTCTTCTAGTGATTTTTCTTTTTGCTGATTTTCCTTTAGGCACCACCAAAACCCCAACAGAAAGATACCATCCTAGCTTGGCAGGGGTATTTGCGGGGGGCTTGTGGTTGCCACCATTGCTGATAGCGAGTACAATAGGAGTGGGGAATTTATATCTTGAAAAAACCTTCCCTAGACCAATGGATGGTAGCATCCCCTCCCTTTCCCGGCCAAACTCCTAGAAAAAGTTGCCCATGCCGGTTCTCTCCATTTCCCCTCTTGTCATCCACTCCTCAGCCCTTTTGCCCTGGCTTCTGACCTCATTCTACTGCAGCTATTCCCTGACTTAAACAGGGTGAAGTGATTTGCCCAGGGTCACAGAGCTAGTAAGTGTCTGAGGCCAGCTTTGAACTCAGGGAGATGAGCTTGGTGCTACCTAACTACCCCCTAAACTAACAGTGATCTCTTAATTGTCATATCCAGTGACCTTTTCTCAAGCTTCTTCTCTCTTGACTTCTCAGCAGCTATGGACCCCTGCTTTCTCAGGATAGCCTCTCTACGTTTCCTGGACCCTGCCCTCTTCTGGTTCTCTGCTTCGTGTCTGCCTGTTCCTACTCAATCTACCCTTGGTTCATCATCCGGGTCCTGCTCTGTAACTAAATGCTTGTTTATTGATTGATTATTTTTCCATTGCAGAATAATAATTAAGGGATATGCAACTAATGAAATAGATGAGTTTAATTGTTTTCTTTTTCTTTTTTTTAGGAAAAGGGGAATTTATTTCAATATTTTAAAACCAACTGGTACAGATAGCAACCAAGGGTCTTAGGTCTCTATTTGGGAATGTCAGTGAATGAATATAAGCAATTGTCTTTCTTTTCAAGGGAAAGAACCATTTATTTTTTAAAACAAAGAATAAATTTCCATCAAATCTATTCAATAAATAAGAATATAGCTCAGGCTTATTATGATAAGGTAAGGGTAGGTGATAGGGAATAAAAGGAACCTTGCAGAAGGGAACAGGAAGGCAGGAGCTGACAGGTAAAGACACAAATGTCTGAATAATCCCATACTCAGAAAAATAGCATTTGATAGAATATGATAGAATTTATTACTCCTAAGAAGAAGACATTTTAAAATGCCAGTTTTCTTGAAAAATTCAACAAAAATGATTTCCATTTCCTGAAAGGCATGTTCCTGCCCCAGGTTGCATCCATGGGCAAACCCTGGGCTTCTGTGTATGTATTTGTATTCTTACAAGACCGAGAAACGTTATACTGGGAAAGTGGGTGGCAAATATTTTCCCCAGTTAGGTAGTGATAACCCAGCAGCACTACTGAGACTGTGCAAGGATGTCTGGGATGTTTATCCCTTTTGTTGGCATTCCACTGGGATGTGGTAAGGGCCTGAGACAGCCAGATTCCTCAGACGTCCAAAATCATAAAATCAAAACTTCCCTGGGTAGAAATCTTCCGTTTACTTTGACAGTTTGACCTTTTATGACACTTACTGCTGCTTGTGTCTGTCTTACGAGAGTGGTCCTTGAAGACCACCTTTCCACCAACCTGGGCCTTAACCCCAAAGAACTCATTAAATGATCATGAAAAGCGGGTGTAGCCAAAAGCAAACACTGAGCTTCTCAGGTGACAACTCATGGCCAGACCACGTCCTGCGCCTTTCCAGCTTGGCAGAACTTGCCAGAAACGTCACTCTGGCCGGCATAGCTACTGAGAGCCTGTCACCGTGTCTATTGAACTACTTTGTACTAATCTATTCTATTTATACTATTTTATATCTAGTCTGGTTATGCTTATAGTATGCCTAGTCCATATTGATATATGGTACCTGTTCTATTTATACTTATATCTGGTCTAGTCATGCTTATCTCTATTCTGCTCCATTGATACTTATACATTTACTTGCTGTCTTCACCCTTGGAGTAGGCACTGTTTCACTAGTTATATTTGTATTCACAGTACCTAGAACCTAGTACATAACAGGCACTTAATAAATGATTGAGTAAAACAGACACATAAGTAGACAAATGCAGACACTTGGGGCAGCTATGTGTCACAGTGAATGGACTGGGCCTGGGGTGAGGAAGACTCATCTTCCTGCGTTCAGGTATGGCCTCAGACACTTTCTAGCTGTGTGACCCTGGGCAAGTCAGTTCTCCCCGTTTGCCTCAGTTTCTTCATCTGTAAAATGAGCTGGAGCAGGAAATGGCAAATCACTGTCTCTGCCAAGAAAACCCCAAACGGGGTCATGTTGGACACAATTGAGCAACAACAAGTAAACACTTAAGAAATGACTGATGGTCAGCTTGAGCAATTCCCCACACCCCAGTCAGACTAGTTTGATGGAGTTGATTCACAAGAAAGATTCTCTTAGTGATCCTTCCTTAAAGCAATCTCTGATTTTCCAACCTTTTGAGAGACTGCCCAGTCAATAAAAAAAAAAAATTATATGCTATGCTGTCATGCACATTCAACATTGCCTATAACTCTTAGAAATGAAAAGATGAAAATTCACGGAATTGGAGGAATCCTGGGAGGATCCCTCTGCCCCTACTGCCCACCTTCACAAAAAACAGAAAAAAAGCATTCACTGACACTGCATGACATTCTATGGGTAACCTTTCGTTAAATACCTATGTCATACTGTCCCCTTGGTAATTTACAGCTAGCGAAACCAGTTCTACAATTGATGTTGAGAGCGTCATTCTGGCCAAAATTCATGAGGAAGAGGAAGATCATTCAGAGTTGATACTGAAGTCGGAAAAATTTCAACAGGACTTATTTTTCATGGAGAGGGTTCTCATGGAAAATATATTTCAGCCGAAACTCGCAGCTTATCGACAGCTTCCTATTCTGGAAGGTATTTAAAAAAATTATAAAAGTATCTTATTATTTTCCAGTTACATGTAGAGAGTTTTCAACATTTGTTTTTATAAGATTTCTAGTTTCAAATTTTTCTCCCCCCCTCTTCTCCCTCCCCCCTCCCCAAGACAGCAAGCAATCTGATATAGGTTATATATGTACAATCGCATCAAACATATTTCTGCATCAGTCATGTTATAAGAGAAGAACCAGAGCAAAAAGGAAAAACCTCAAAAAAGAAAAAACAACAGCACCAAAAACAAAAGAAATAGTATGATTCAATCTGCATCCATATTCCACAGTTCTTTTTTTTTTTTTTCTGGATTTGGAGAGCATTTTCCATGATGAGTCCTTTGGAACTATCTTAGACCATTGTATTGCTGAGAAGAATCAAGTCTATCACAGTTGATCAACACATAATGTTGATGATACTGTGTACAATGTTCTCCTGGTTCTGCTCATCTCACTCATCATTAGTTCATGCAAGTCCTTCCAGGTTTCTCTGAAATCCTCCTGCTCATTTTTTCTTTCCTTTTTTAAAAAATAAAAGTATTTTATTATTTTCCAGTTACATGTAAAAATAGTTTTCAACATTTGTTTATATAAGATCTCCAATTTCAAATTTTTCTCCCTCCCTCCCCTCCCTCCCCACTCCCCTAGACAGCAGGTAATCTGATATAGGTTATATATATCATCGTTTCTTATAGCACAATAGTATTCCATTACATTCATATACCACAACCTGTTCAGCCATTCCCCAATTGATGGGCAGCCCCTCAATTTCCAATTCTTTGCCACCACAAAAGAGCAGCTATAAATATTTTTGTACATGTGGGTCCTTTTTCCTTTTTTATGATCTCTTTGGGAAAAAGACCTAATAGTGGTATTGCTGGGTCAAAGGGTATACACAGCTTTATCGCCCTTTGGGCATAATTCCAAATTGCTCTCCAGAATGGTTGGATCAGTTCATAGCTCCACCAACAATGCATTAGTGTTCCAATTTTTCCACAGCTTCTCCAACATTTATTATTTTTCTTTTTTTTGGGTCATATTAGCCAATCTAATTGGTGTCAGGTGGTACCTTAGAGTTATTTTAATTTGCATGTCTCTAATCAATAGTGATTTAGAACATTTTTTTCATATGGCATTAGATAGCTTTGATTTCCTGGAAGGTATTTCTTTGTTTTGTTCTTTTGGGGTTTTTTTAGTGAGGCAGTTGGGGTTAAGTGACTTGCCCAGGGTCACACAGCTAGTAAGTGTTAAGTGTCTGAGTCTGGATTTGAACTCAGGTACTCCTGACTCCAGGGCCGGTGCTCCATCCACTGCGCCATCTAGCTGCCCCGGTATTTGTTTTTAAATAGATAATTACGTTCATTCCTGTGGGAGAAAATGATATGGGGACCCTCCTTATCCAGAGGATTCCCAAAGTCTGTTAAGATTCAAGAAATTTAAAACTTCAAGTTCTAAAGATGAACTCCATTTTGGCCAACAAATTCTGTATAATTTTAATAGTGTAGTCATAATTTTCACATCACGGCATCCCCATGATCTAGCTAAAATTTTCTGGCTTTCCCTTTGTACCAGAGAAGAAGCCTGTATTTTTTTATTTTTCTTTTACGCTACTTTATTATAAAATTTGTGTTAAGTATTTGGTCATAGGTTTGGTGTCATCTGCTGGTCTTTGTGTGTTGTCTGTGGCTTCCACAGAACTCCTCCAACATTCCCATTTAATTTCTTATGCCAGCCTGCAATATGTTGAAATCACGATGGGGAAAGTCACAATATGACAAAATGACCATGGGAAAGAGTGACCCTTGTTCCATGTGTGATAGATGGTGCAGCCCAGGAACCCACTGAATAGCTTACCTACTCCCTGCCTCATTTGGCATTTTCTATACAAACTGGCACATGCTAATACAATACAAACATTTGCCAGTTTGTGGTTAGTCTTTTTGTCCTCTTTGGAAACCTAACAAGCGAAATTCTGTTTTAGCAATAGAAACAGCTTTTGCTGGTTCTTAAAGGAGACCCCATTGAAGCCAGGGAGAGTTCCAGGTGTCTATGCAGACTTTGATGTTTAAGCCGGTATAATTGAGTTAATGACAGTGTAGGGAGAGCATGCAGCAGCCTTCTTTATCCAAACTACAATTCAGGAGGAGGAGGCAAAACCTCACACGTTAAATACATTGTTTTGGTTAATTCCATATAACTAATTATTCTTTCATGGCAGTTTTATAAAATGACCTTGCTCAAGTTAGTAAAACTGATGCTTCTCATTGGTTGAATGGTATTTGGTCCAGTGATGGGTTTTGGCATATATGTATATGTGTACGGATGTGTGTGTGTGTGTGTGTGTGTGTGTGTGTGTGTACAGACACACACATATATGTATGTATGTATACAGACGCACACATAAATGAATGAATGAAGGAATCTATCTGCCTGTCTATCCATCTGCCTATCTATCTATCTATCGGTCTGTCTGTCTGTCCGTCCGTCCATTCGTCCGCCCGTCCGCCTGTCTATCCGTCCGTCCGTCTGTCTGTCTGTCCGTCTGTCCGTCCATCTATCTGTCTATCCATCCATCTATCTATCTATCTATCTATCTATCTATCTATCTATCTATCTATCTATCCATCTGTCCATCTACCCATCCATCTGTCCATCTATCCATCCATCCGTCCATCCATCCATCCATCCATCCATCCATCCATCCATCCATCCACCATCCATCCATCCATCTATCCATCCATCTATCCATCCATCCGTCCATCCATCCATCCATCCATCCATCCATCCATCCATCCATCCATCCATCCATCCATCCATCCATCTATCCATCAATCTATCCATCTATCTATCTATCTATCTATCTATCTATCTATCTATCTATCTATCTATCTATCTATCTGTCTGTCTGTCTGTCTGTCTGTCTGTCTGTCTGTCTGTCTGTCTGTCCGTCCGTCCATCCGTCCGTCCATCCATCTGTCCATCCATCCATCCATCCATCCATCCATCCATCCATCCATCCATCCATCCATCCATCCATCCATCCATCCGTCCATCCGTCCGTCCGTCCGTCCGTCCATCCATCCATCCATCCATCTGTCCATCCATCCTTCCATCCGTCCATCCGTCCATCCATCTATCTAGGAATCAATGAGCATCTTTTGATTGTGCCTCAGGCAAGGAAGAAGAAGAAGAAGAGAACTACCACCAGGTTAAGAAAGTGAAGAAGCAGACTGAAGATGATGAAGATACAGAAGCTACTGAGGAAGAGTCTATGGAGGCTTCAGAAGAACCCATCCCACCCAATCTAGAACGACTGTGGTCGTTTTCTTGTGACCTAACCAAAGGGCACAATGTGAGCAGTATGGCCTGGAATAAAGCAAACCCGGTAAGTCAGCAGATGGGACTTTGGATGTCGTCTCCAGGAAGGAGGGGTTCAAACCCAGCATTCCTGGCCTCCAGCATTGAGCTAGAGGGAAGGCTGGCCAATGCCTGCGAGAAGCCCATGCAGATCTGAGCATGTGTCCGTTCCCAAGAGGAGTCTGAGGTGGGAACTGCTTGGGAAGTCTCCAGTCTCGGGCAGGTCCTATCGAGAGTGACTATGGCTCTTTTTGGTGAATCATGGACTGTAGGAGCTGCCCTTGGCTTACCTCACAAAACCTCCAGCCTTTTTTATACTTTAATGTGAACATTTGTCGTCCTTCATGAGGAACACCAGAAAGTTCCGTTGGGCTCATTTATTGGATCCTCAGATTATACCAAGGGAAGCAATGATATATATAATAGGACTTATTTTTAAGAACTGTACTTGCATGTATCCATCCAAATGATTTGAGTGTCATCACCTTCAAAGTAGTCCCCTTGGAAGGTCATACACTTATCACAAGAGTTCAGCCCTTACTCATATCCCCCCTCCCCAAAAAAGCCCTAAGCATTTTGGGAAAATCTTTCTGATCTTTATGTAATTGATGGCCCAGCCAACATAATGATGTGTTCTTCTTGACACATTTTATTTCCCACCTCTGCGTCTTTGCCAAGATTTTCTGTTTTGTTTGAAATACCCTCCCTCCTCTTAGGATCCCCACCTTACTCAGAAGCTCATCTCAAGCTCACAAAGCCTTTCTGGCTCACTCTTCCTTAGCCCCGAGCATCCCCCACAGTATATTTACTTTGCATACATCTTTACTTACTTATATTTTTACATTTTGTTTTCCCTCCACCAGAATATAAGCTATTTGAGGACAAGCATTTCATTTTTCTCTTTGTATTCTCAGTGCCACACACAGAGTGAAAAGCTTAACAAATGCTTGTGGGTTATAGATAAACCAGAGCATGACTGAATAGCCTAAACAGGGGCAATTCTATCCTTTGAAAATGGATTTCATTTTTGGGAAGAATCCAGAAACCATATTAAGTCAAGCCTGATGAATGAAATAGGTGAGAGGGCTGCATGATGTGGTCCCGAGGCGTGACTCCAGAGAAGGTCTTCTCACTTGGGCTATGGGAACTGTGTAAAAAATATTTGATGACCGCATTTTAATATAATTAATTTTCTTTGTTATCCTCTATTATTATTATTATTTTTTTTTAGTGGGGCAATTGGGGTTAAGTGACTTGCCCAGGGTCACACAGCTAGTAAGTGTTAAGTGTCCAAGGCCGGATTTGAACTCAGGTACTCCTGACTCCAGGGCCGGTGCTTTATCCACTGCGCCACCTAGCTGCCCCCCTCTATTATTAATTTTTTTTTTTTTTTTTAGTGAGGCAATTGGGGTTAAGTGACTTGCCTAGGGTCACACAGCTAGTAAGTGTTAAGTGTCTGAGGCCGGATTTGAACTCAGGTACTCCTGACTCCAGGGCTGGTGCTCTATCCACTGTGCCATCTAGCTGCCCCCCCCTATTATTTTTTAATTTATTTATTTATAATTTTATTTTTCCAAATTACATGTAAAAAAATTTGACATCAATTTTTAAACACTTTGTGTTCCAATTTCTCTTCTTTCCTCCTTCCTTATACCCCTCCACCCCAAGAACTCAAGCAATTCAATGTAAATTATACATGAGTAGTCATGCGAAACATCTCAACATTAGCCAGGTTGTGAAAGAAAACAGATAAAAACAAAAACAAAAGGAACTATCAAAAAATTATGCTTCAATCTGTTTTCAGATACCATCAGTTCTTTCTCTGTAGATGGATTACAATTTTCATAAGTCTTTCAGATTTATCTTGAATCATTGCATTGCTGAAAATAACCAAGTCATTCATAGCACATCATCTGACACTATTGCTGTTATTTTGTATACAGTACATTTCACTCTGCATCAGTTCATGTAGGTCTTTCCAGGTTTTTCTGATAGCATCCTGCTCATCATTTTTTTTTTTGTTTCCGATAAAGTAACTAACAAAAAAAATTATGTTTCAATCTGTATTCAAATACCATCAGTTATCTTTCTGTAGATAGATTGCATTTTTCATAAGACCTTCGGAGTTGTCTTGGATCATTGTATTGCTGAAAATAACAGAGTCATTCATAGTAGATCATCTCACAATATGACTGTTCTTTTGTATACAGTCGATTTCACTTTGCATCAGCTCATGCAGGTCCCTCCAGGTCTTTCTGATAGTATCCTGCTCATCATATTTTTAATAGTAAACTACATTTATATAGTACTCATCCTCTGTATTACATTTTATACCTTTAAAACCATGATTCTGAGAAGGGATCCACCGTAGATTTCCCTAGACAGCTGCTAAAAGGTATATACCCTGACACAGAAAGATGAAAAACACTTCCTCTAAAGCAAAAAGGTTACTTTTCTTGTATGCCTCAGAAGGTTATTTCGGAAGAGAAGCCTCCAAAATGTTTTGTGTCAGGGTAGCCCATTGTCATCATTAGCTGTCCCCCAAGGTGACCACAGTCCAGGGACCAGTGGGCAGACATCCCTCCTTGGAGAGAGTAATCTCTGGCACACCCCCAAACAGCTGTTTTTTTTTTTTAAAAGAATAGTCACAACATAAGGTGCTTTATGCCCACAGAACCTTTTATTATGGTTATTATCAATTAGAAACTGATCCTCTGTGTTGAAAACCATGAAACAAATGGGAATACTTCCATTAGGTCTCCTTTCTACAGAATTTATATGGATCTGTGTTGCAAGAAACATTTTTGTGTGTGCCATCTCTGATGTTTAATAAGACTCTAGTCACATTTTGAATCTGCTCAAACTCAGTTCTTAGATTTTCAAATGGAAATGATGAACCTTATTATGAAATGGAGAGTTTGAATATGCAAATGTCAGAGTGTGTGTGTGCACAGTTACATGTGCTCATGGGAAGGGGGAGGGCTATGACTTTTATATCCAGCTGTTCTAGGCATGTTCTGTGACTGTTCCTTTAAGTGACTTACAACTTTTCTTAAATGCTTTTCAGCTGATACCATAAATAATTATGTTATGCTTATACCTTTAAGACATCTAAAAAAGTCTTGCATACCATGGCTTTAGCCAATGCATTTGGATGAAATAATTCTGTAAAAGAGTAATGCACTTGTCCAGATTTCAGTGCCAGCTGCGTCTCAGTTCTAAACCTCTCTTTCTGGTTTTCAGGACCTGTTGGCTGTTGGCTATGGCCAGTTCGGCTTTAGAGAGCAGAAGAGAGGACTGGCCTGCTGTTGGTCACTAAAGAATCCTGTGGTAAAACCTGGGGAGAAAAGGGCATTTGTGATTTGCTTTATTAAAAGTTGACATCATTCCTATCACCAGGATATTTAAAATGCAGACTTTCCTGTATTAATTTTCCATGGATAGAATCCATAATAATTGCAATGCATTTCTCATTTTTTTCCCACAAAATATATTGTTTATTTCTCCTAATCTGTGCCAATTGTGGAAGTCAAATGAAGCCATTGAAAGGCCTGTTTCTTTTATGCCCGGGTTGCTCTGGGTGTTGTGTTTTCTACTCTTCCTGCCCTTACTCAGTTACCCTTTTGATACAGCTGCTTAGCAGTAAGACACATTCAGGTGAGGATTTGAAGCTTAATGAATTTGTGAAAAAAAAATCCTGGGATTTGTCAGGGAAGAGCCACAATTCCTTCCAGTTTAGCCCTGGCCAATATGGGATACCTCATTCCAAACATACCATTGATAACAGGCAGAAGAAGATATTTTCTGAACTTTAGAAAAAACACATAGAATGGCTTGACCAATTGTGGCTAACTAATAGAATGAAATCCTCTTGTGCTACAAGAATGAGGAAATCCATGATTTCAAAGAGATGTGGGAAGACTCGTGTGAAGTGAGTATAACTACAAGTAGAATTCATTCTGTAACATTGATATTATAAAAACAAACCATTCTGAGTACTTGGTATAACTTGAAGAAGAATGAGCAGAACTAGGAGAACAACTTAAACACTAACACCACCACCGAAAAAACACCTTTGAAAGTGGTAAGAACTGGAGGGCCAGTGATGACTCATGCTCTCTACCAACCGACAGAGCGGTGATGGATTCAGGGCACCTTTGTTTAACATGGCCCAGAAAGGGGTTCGATTTGCTTGACTATTTGCATTTGTTATAGAGAATTATCCTTTCTTTTTATCTTTCTTTGTCTTTCTCTTCCTTTCTTCCTCTTTTCTTTCTTTTCCTCCCTCCCTCCCTCCCTCCCTCCCTTCCTTCCTTCCTTCCTTCCTTCCTTCCTTCCTTCCTTCCTTCCTTCCTTCCTTCCTTCCTTCCTTCCTTCCTTCCTTCCTTCCTTCCTTCCTTCCTTCCTTCCTTCCTTCCTTCTCCTTCTCTTTATTTTTCTTTCCCTTTTCTCTATTTCCTTCTTTCTTTCTTATGGAGTGGGGAGATGAGAAGAAGAAAAATAGGTTTTTCTTAATTTAAAAAAAATGTGATTTTTAAAATGACAGCATCTAATAGTTATCATTAAATTATATATATACTATACATATATACATATACACACACATATAAACATACACATACACACATACTATATATGTATACACACATACACATACATACACACATACATAAACATACACATACACACATACACATATACATACACACATACACATACATATATACATATACACACATAAACATGCATATACACACATACTATATATGTATACATACACATACATATATATACACACACATACACACACACATATATATATATATATATACACACACACACACACACACACACACACATATATATAAAACCAAACTATATAGAGAGAACATACTTGTCTTAACTGCAGCCTTGTGTTCTCTTGCTCAGTGGCCAGAACGTGTTTATCCGAGTCTCTACGGGGTGACGTCTGTGGATTTCTCTATGGCGTCCCCGAACCTTCTAGCCGTTGGATTCTACAACGGTACCATAGCCATCTACAATGTACAGAACAACAATAGTGTCCCTGTCCTGGACAGCAGGTGAGATCCCAGGGGGAGGGAGTGCACTCTTGCTTTGTACAGCAGGAAAAATTTGCTCTACCCAGATTTTTAAAAAAATTAATAAAGTATTTTATTTTTTCCCCGTTACATGTAAATATAGTTCTCAACTTTTGTTTATACAAGCTTTCCAATTTCAGATTTTTCTCCCTCCCTCCCCCCTCCCCTGGACAGCAGGTAATCTGATATAGGTTATATATATATATATATATATATATATATATATATATATATATATATATATGTATACACACATACATATACATACATACATATACATATATGAGTTGCATTTAGGATCCCAGATACAGGATGTGCTCGGGTTATGGAGACATTCAGATGTGGAATGCATATTTTATATTTTACTCTGACAAACTTTCTTAGCACAAAGTTAAAGAAATAAAAGGCAGAAGGGTGTCGTCCACGTTGTCAGTGTCCCCTTGAGTTAGATGGCTGGTAAGGCTGCATTGTGGAGTGACCTGAAAATTATGTTTTTGAACTTGATGGAATAATTTCTGCCCTGATTAACTTGTTTATCTGAATGCATCTGGAGAAAATAGTGTCGATATTGTGAAGGGTCCCTCTGAAAAATCCTGACTCTATGAACAAGTGGATCGAAGTGTCGTTTGAGATCCCACCTAGAATCTTACTAGACAGTCCAGAAGCTACATGAGTTCACTGACTAAGCACCAACCCAGAGCCTACACTGACCAGCATTTGGCCAGTGGTTTTATTATACCAGGGGTCTGAAAGGCCTTTGACAGACCTAGAGATCAAAGTTCTGAGTCAAGTCCGACCTGAATCCCCCAACCAGGAATCTGTACACACTTTTAAGTGCAAAAATTTTAATTTTTATGTATAACAGAATTGGACGTAGAAGGAAAGAATGAAGTGATGAGAAACCCTGGAATACAAGAGGAGGAGGAGTGGAAGGACTGATTGGTTTACCTGGGGGACACATTTTAGTAAGAAGTACTACAGATGAATCATGAAAAGTAATTTCAGGAAGGGAGCCAAGGTGATGGAGTAACTTCTGGAAGAAATACAGTGAGCACCTCACTCCAGCCCCTAAAAACATCTCCAAAAAAGACCTAGAAAATGCATCAGACAGAATCCTGAAGAGGAAATTCATGAAGTAATACGGAGTCGTTTTGGCCAGGCTAGGCTAGTATAGGAGGAGAGACAAAGGGGTCTGTGAGCACTGGGTATGGGCTACAATTTTGAGTCAGTAATTCCATTGTGAAAACTCGTCTACAAACATAAGAAAACCAGATGCTCCCCTCTGAATATAGACTTTCTAGCTGTTCTATTTGCAGTAGTAAAACACTGGAAACAAACTCTGTGTTTCACACTTGGAGGATGGCAGAATAGATTGTGGCATGGTGAGGTGGGGGCGGGGGGAAAAAGCAGCACCAGATCTGTGGGTACATTCACTATAACCCGATGGTAATGAAGAAGAAAAAAGGGAAGAAAACAGGACCGAGTTTGAGAGAATTTCTGACACGTCTGGAAAGTGACATAAAGCATCTTCTCTTCTTAGTTGTTGATTCTTGTGATTCTGCCTTGTTGCAGCCTGGCGTATTGAGGTAGGATTTTATCCTTTGTTTTGTCCATTTTTTTGATTGTTTTTGTGGGAAATTATGATCATGACTTTTAGACAGTTCAATAATTCTCCAATTATCTCTCCTGGATCTTTTTTCCAGGTCAGTTGTCTTTCCAGTGATGTATTTGACATTTTCTTCGATTTTTTCATTCTTTTGATTCTGTTTGACTTATTTCTGGTGTCTCATGGAGTCATTATCTTTCAACTGTCCAATTTTAATTTTTAAGGCATTGTTTTCTTCAGTGAGATTATGTACTTCTTTCCACTTGGCCAAATGAATTTTTAAGGAATTGTTTTCTGCAGTCAATCTTTGTGCTTCCTTTTCCAAGCTGCTGATTCTTTTTTCATAATTTTCTTGTGTTGCTTTCATTTCTCTCCCCATTTTCTTCACCCTCTCTCAAATGATTTTTAAAATCCTTTTTGAGTTCTCTCCCCATTTTTTCTACCTCTCTCAATTGATTTTTAAATCCTTTTTGAGCTCTTCCAAGAAGGCTTTTTGTTATTGAGAACAATTCATCTTCCCTCTTGAGGCTTCACATGTAGGCAATTTAAGAGTATTGTCCTCATCTGAGGTTGTTTGCCTCTTCCCTGTTGACACAGAAGCTTTCAATTGTAAGAGCTCTTTTTTTTTGTTTGTTTCTTACTCATATTGCAGCTTATTTATTTATTTTTTTAAAGTTGAGGTCTGCTCTGGGGGCACCAGGGTCCCTGTTTCAAGCTTCTTGTGCTGGGGTATAGGGGCTGTGTCACTGGCTTTCTACACTGAGGCCTCTATGGCTTGTGGATTTCTCACCGCCCTGGGTTTGCTCCCGGCATGCTGGGATGGCCAGGTCTGGTTGTGCCTTTCCTGTGGGTGGCTCTCTACCTGGCAGCCTGCCCTCTCGGCTGGTGCTGGTGGGTTTTGCCACTGGCCTGCTGCACCACCAGCTTGTTGAGCCAGGATCCAGGGGCCTCAGTTGCTCAGCTGTGGCCTATAGCTTCCTGCTGTCTTGCCCTGACCCCCTACACACTGCATTGTGCTGTGGTGCGCTGTGTCTCCCTTTTGCCCGAGTGAGACCAACCTTTCCTGAAGTCTTCTAAATTATCTCTGGTTGGAAGACTGTGTCTCTCTGTCTCTTTGCAGGTTCTGTAGTTTCAGAATCCGTCCAGAGACTTGATTTAATGTTCTTTTTGAGGGAACCGAAGGAGAGCTCAAGCAGCTTTCTGGCTTCTCTCTGCCATCTTGGCTCTGCCCCTTTTGTGGGAAATTATTAAGTTTATTTTAACCATGTAGTGGTCACTCATTAAATTTCACCCTCTGGAAGGCTCTTTCCTGATGCCTCATAGTGACTTAGAGGTGATTTTGCATTTACAAGCATTAAGCAGGTGCCAGGCATTTTGGTAAAGGTGGGGAATACAGATAGAAGCAAAGAAGAAAGACGACTCCCCCTTAAGGAACTTGTGTTCTAATGGGGAAATGCCACACATGCAAGGGAGCTGAAAGGGTAAGGAGAGAAGGGAGAGGGTCAGGGAGCAGTAGAGAGAAGGCTGGAGAGGCAGGAGCAGCGCTCAGAGAGGAGGGAAGACATACACTTAGCTGGCTGGGTCCCTGTCCTTAAAAATGGACAGTCTAGGAGAAATTGACTGATCAGAGAAAGGCACCTGTGCAGTGAGTGATCTTTTAGGATTAGACTAAGTCAGTCGGTTAAGTTCAGAGAGATTTATCACCCCCCAAACTAGGCGATGGTTCCTTTGAAAAATGGCCATACTAACCCATGAAGACCCACTAAGGAGGGGCTGCAATCTGCCTTGATAGGAGACCTCATGGCCCATTGCCCCTGATAAAATCATGGCTCCCTGAATTATGTCCACATTCAAAGTAGAAGGTGAAGAAAGTAGAGAAGAATGGTCTGGGATGAATGTTACAATGTAGCCACTATTCCTAAGCTTCACAATATTTTTCTGTAAAATATTACCTTATGATTTAAGCGGGATGTTATTCTCCAGATTGCTGCATTAGCCACCCGCCTCCCAGCGTAACTTAGCACTGCTATAAGCATTTTAAATTTGGTCTTTTCTTTTCTTTCAGTGAATCTATTCATAAGCACATTGGACCAGTTTGGCAAATCCAATGGGTAGAGCAGGACAAAGGGGCAGCAGGTGAAGAAAAAAGGGAAATACTCGTCACCGTAGGGGCTGATGGAAGAATCTCCAAGTGGATTATACAGAAAGGATTGATTTGTCATGGTAAAAGGAATTTCATTGTTTTTACATAGACTGAGCTCAAAATTACTAGTCTGTAGACTGAGCTCAAAATGACTGCAATTGGCACTGAGATCTCTTTTATGAAGCACCCAGATGTGGTTCATTGAAACTTACTACCGCTATTTAAACTTAGCCGCTTGTTAAAAACGATGATTATATGTTAGTGTGACCTAAGCACAGGCGTGATATTTCAGTCCTTGACAGAGTAACTGCCATTTTCCTGTAATTTTTTTACATTTTTATTGATGGATTGTAACACATTATAAACATAAACACACACAAACCACCGAGCACACTTCCTGGAAACTAGGCTAAGCAACCACACAAAAGGGTGTTTATGACTTTCAGCATGTAACTGTGCACTTTGGGGTAAATTATTTATTGGTTGGTTGGTTGAAAAGATCCCGAGAGCCGTGTGCCTAATGTATCCCCAGAATGGTTATAGGCTCCCGGAAGAGACCTTGGACCATCTGGGCCAACCCATAGACGAAATGAATCCTCACTAAAACATGTCCAGTGAGCCAGTTGTTTGTCCTCTGCTTGAAGCTCTCCAAAGAAGGGGAGCCCACCACCTCCAGATGCAGCCCATTTGACAATTCAGATTATTGGGTTTAAAGGAACTTCTATTAAACTTCCACTCGGCTTCCATTCAGCTCCCGGGGGGACTTCATCCCTTTACCCCATGTCAGCCCTTCAGATATTGGACAGCTCTCATGCCCTGGTTGAGTCTTTTCTTCTCTAGGCCTCACACACCTAATGTCTTCAACAGATCCTCTTCTAGACCCTTCATGTCACGTCAAGAACCCTTCACCATCCTGGTTGCTACCTCCGGATGTTCTCCAGTTTATCATTAAGCCATACCTCCCATAATTGAACACAGTAATGCAGATGAGGTCTGACAAGGGCAGGATAAAGTGGAACGATTCCTGGAACCTGTGTTCCTCTTAATTCAACCCAAGACCATGTCAGTGCTTTAACCTGAGTTGTTTTTCCTTTCTTTTTTTTTTTTTTGCTATTTAATGTCTTCATGTCTATAGTCATGAGCATATGTATTATTCTTTTGCATCTGCTTTCTTAACTTTATGTTTTTTCTTAAATAAAGATTTGATGAAATTGAAAAGAACAACAAATGAAAAGCAAAAAAAGCAAAATGAGAGAGAGAAGAAAGGTGAAGCATTGATATCTCGGCAGGCTCCTGGAATGTGTTTTGCTTTTCACCCTAGGGTAGGATTCCTCAATCTATTTTCATAGAAATTTGCAGTTAAATATGAAATGATTTGAAGAATGAAAGAATATCTTTGTCAGTAACAATGTTGGCCGCGTAATTAACAAAATCATTTACAAGATTCAGGTGGATGAAGTACCCAAAGACCCAAATAGGTTCCTCTTCTTCCTTTCTTCTTTGTAGTAAAGGAAGGGTTCTGTAATCTCCTTTCTTGGCTTTTTTGTACCATCACATTAACATGTGCTGCTTAGTACCAACAAAATCACACTATAATGATTGGCTAGACTTTAGTCAAAGTTGAAGACTACAAAACCCAGGATAACTTCATAAACTCATGTCGAGTATAGACCAGAGACAAGTGAAAGGAGTAGATAATGAATAATGAATGTCACTGCCTTTCTCTCCCTCCCTCCCTCTCTCTCTCTCTCTCTCTCTCTCTCTCTCTCTCTCTCTCTCTCTCTCTCTTTCTCTCTCTCTCTCCCTCTCTCTCTAAAGATGAGCCTGTTATCCCTAACTCATCTTCAACAATCATGTCTCTTCCACCTTGAGCAAGTCAATTCATCTCCTAGGGTCCCAGTTTCCTCATCTAGATGATCCTCTGAGGTCCTTTTAACTCTCTTTTTTCATTTTATCAGACCTATATTTTTTCCAAATGACATGTAAAGATAGTTTTCAACATTCACTTTTGTAAGATTTTGAGTTCCAAATTTCTTTCCCGCCCTCCCTACCCTTGCTCCTCCCAATGCCAGCTCTCAATCTAATATAGGTTATACATTACAATCATGCCTTCCAACTCTTGATCTGTGATCCTCATAATGATCCCATTCTTCTGGTCTTAGACATGCCCAGAAC
Organism: Dromiciops gliroides; assembly: GCF_019393635.1. NCBI lineage: Eukaryota > Metazoa > Chordata > Mammalia > Microbiotheria > Microbiotheriidae > Dromiciops > Dromiciops gliroides. The sequence continues at coordinate 11,982,405 of NC_057864.1, forward strand.
ACCAAGAGGTTTGAGTGATTTGCCCAGGGTCACAGTCAGTATGTGGTAGAGGCACGTGCAATGAGCCAAGTTATCGGATGACTGGAGTTGGTCACAGCAACTCAAGAAATTGTTTTCTAAAGGGTGGAAGGGTTACCAACTCACAGATTTTTTTGAAGTCTTGAAAAAGTATTTTTGGTATCAGGGAAAATTCAGTTTCTATGAATGAACATAGGATGTAAACTATCTTCAATATATGCTTTTCCTAATAAGAGAATGTTCTCACCGTAAAATCAGCAGTCTAAGTTGCATGTACTTTGTGTTTTATCTTTTTAATTAAATTAAGCATGAACTTATGGTATTTTATGTTTGGGGATTTCAAAATGTGTGTGTGTATAATTAGAATTATTAAGATAAATCAAGGTAGTGTGCACAATACCCACCCATACTGGACGGACCACTTTTAGCTTTTATTTGTAGGCATGTTCACTAAGAACAAATATTTACACTACATAGATGTCTGTCTATTTAAGGATAGACTGCTATATTAAAATTTTACTGCTATCATTTGGGAAGTCACACTTGAGTGGGTTGTGCTGTATCCATCTATAGCTAGGAAACCAAGAGTCGATTTAATAGGGATATCAGTATTACCTGTGAAGGCTGTGACCCTTAATTTTTCTCTGCCACTGATTCAGACCTGATATAGATTAGCACGAATAGGCAGATTTCTCCCCTTTCTTCTGGCCTTGGTGATCTTTGATCTCATTTAATACTAGACATAACCTGTCTCGGATCCAGATCTTTGACTTTTTAAAACTATGGTTTCTAATTTCTGTATAAGCACTTTTTAGCCACCGTGTCTTAATTAATGCCTCTGTTAGAGATGGAGCACTGGGAAATCCTTCAGAAGAAGCAGAAGATGGACCCTCTGCACCAAGAGGCTTGTAATTGTGCTATCTGTATTAGCAAAGAACTTGAAACAAAGTATATGGCCAGGGATTGCACAATGCCTAGAGGGAATGCAGGCTATCAAGGGGAATAATAGCTTGCTTGAGTAATGATAAATATGAAGACTTTCTAGGAATATAGGAAAAATAACCCTCAAAACCCTATGCCCACAATGACTACAGTTATGGAGAAAACCAAACCTGTTTAATGTGTCATCACAACTAGGAGAGGAGACTGGAGAGCTAGCATTGATAAGTGGTCATTGAGACCAAGAAAGATGCATTCTTTTTTTAATGGTGAAGTTGACTGTTTTCAGTGGTATTTTTAGTTTCTTCCATTAAAGTTCTACTCTGAAGCCTCATTATGGTATAAAGACAATCCTGGATTATCTAAACATATTTTTTAAAAAACAAAAATCTATTTTCTCTCCCTCCCCAACCCCCCAGTGAATAAAAAATACAACAACCATTTTAACAAATACGCGTAGTTGAGCAAACCAAATTTCGGCATTGGACCTGTCCAGAAAACATGGTTCTGGGTTAGGTGAGAGAAGAACAAGGTCCTCCTGAGCCACAAAGGCTTTGGAGCCCGTCTCTTGTCAGAGGACGCATAGAAAGGAAGCTTCCTGAGGTCTGAGGGCGTTTCTATCTTGTCATTGTGTTACTGGTGCCCCCCCCCCCATTCTGTGCTCAGTATTGGTCAGAAGCCTTGCTCAGTTCCGAGAGATTCGCTGATATTTGCACTGGAGGTCGGTGCATTTGGAGGCTGTGCACAGCAACTTTCAGAGACCAGCCTCTAAGTTAGAGAGGGGTTAGGACCAACTTGCTTCCCTGTATAACCCCGTGAAGTATTGATGAATTGGGAATCGCTGGTCAATTTGACTATGCAGCCTGCCTGTCTAGCCTTCTTTCAGCTTGGGTTCTGGTGGTCAGGGGTCAAGGATAACGAACCCCTGGTGAATCTATTTCACTTTCTCATTGTAGGACACAAACATCTATCTAGCTGGCACAGAGGAGGGTCACATTCATAAATGCTCTTGTTCGTATAATGAACAGTACCTGGACACCTACAAAGGTCACAAGGTGAGTTAAGGGGTGTCTGTATCAGAATGGCGGGGATGCCTGATGAACAATCTGGAAGGAGGTCTCCCTGTTTGGAGCCAGTCCCACGAATATAACCACACACTTCCCTCACTTCATGCTTAGGGGACCGCTTTAGGGTCTGGGCCAGGGCTGAGCCCCTGGGCCCCAGTCTTCTCCATGTTCTGTGACCTCTGCCTCATAGCACACCCACCAACAGCAGAGATCTCGATTCATCTTGGGAGACACGTGGCCACCTTGTGCCCCTGGAGATCTACCCCAGGTGCTCCTCCCAGCACACCGGGGGCCTGCCTGCCTTTGGCCACATTGGCATTGCTTGGTGGCCAGGGAGCGCTCAGGCTGCCTGGTGGTTACCCTTGCTCTTGCTCTTGGACGATCCATCTTTCCTGCTCACCCTTCCTCTGATGAAATCCCTTCCTCCACTTCTCTGGTGTCATTCCTTATTCATGATGAGGCCCAGCTTGCCCATGCCCACCACGCTCCTCTCCATTGCCCTTTGGGTGAACCTCAGCGTCCTTGCCTCTCCTTGTCTGTCCATGACTGCTTGTGGCGATATGGTGAAGTCAAAGCCAGAGGGTTGTGTCTAGCCACAGAGAGGTGGTGCAGTGGGCAGAGAGTTGGGCCCGGGGTCAGGAAGAAGAGCCGGGGAGGGCACATGAGGTGGCATTCCAGTGGGCCATTCCAGACTCGAGGAAAAGGGTCTCAGAGCTGTGAAAAGACAGGAAGTCTCAAGGTGTTTATCTGAAGAAGAGTACAAAAGGAACAAGAGAGTACAAGAGGAACCCAGACTTGGGGAGGCAAAGTTGGGCCAGATTGGAAAGGTTCTTGAATGCCAGGCAAGATTCTGAGGTCCCCGTGTTAGAATGAACCTGGCATTCGAGTCCAAGGAGGCTTTTCTGACAAGGCCATGTGCCATCTGGGTAAGCCTCTGCCTCCCTTTATGCAAGTGAATTGAGCACAGTCTTCACCAGTGCAGGGCCGAGTCCACTTCCCTGGGCCGCTCTGCTGGGAACCACTTTGTGAGCCGATGTAGAAGATGGGAAGGAGGTGGGCAGGGCTTGGAAAGGCTACTGAACTAGGCTCCTCTCTGGCTTCGCTCTTGGGTGTCTCTGCACACACTTCTTTATTCCACAAGGAGTTGAGGAGGATAACAAGTACTTGATTCTCTCTCCTTACTTTTTCTCTTCCTTTCCTCCCTCCTCTTCTTCCTTCCTTCCTTCCTTCCTTCCCTCCTTCCTTCCTTCCTTCCTTCCTTCCTTCCTTCCTTCCTTCCTTCCTTCCTTCCTTCCTTCCTTCCTTCCTTCCTTCCTTCCTTCCTTCCTTCCTTCCTTCCTTCCTTCTACCTCTCTCCCTTCCCTCCCTCCCTCCCTTCTCTTCCTCCTTCCTTCTATTCCTGTGGCCAGTGGCTATTCCCAGATGACCATTTGAGTAGCTCACGTAAGTTGGGGACTACCTGTGTTAGTATTGAACTGAATTTGTTTCATTTCTAGGGTCCTGTTTATAGGATAGCATGGAACCCATTTTGCTATGAAGCATTCCTAAGCTGCTCTGCAGACTGGGGTGTGAATCTCTGGCAACAGGACAACTTTAAGCCGTATTTGAGTTTTTACACGACCACTCATGTGATTTATGATATTGCCTGGTCTCCAAAATCATCCTACATTTTTGCAGCAGCCAATGAACATAGAGTGGAGATCTGGGACCTCCAGTGCAGTATGTAAGTGACTGTGTTTCTCTTGATTTGAGGAGGTTTTCAGTACTAATAGAATTCCTTAGAACCATGGAACAGTTTTCTTAATAAGATAGCTTTGTGTTTGAGCTATAGGACCATTACCTTTGAAGTCATTCTGAATGTGTGTAGGGGGTAGAGGGCAAGAATATACTAAAGAACTACTTAAGAAAGATCTTAGCATCATCAATAACCAAGATGGTGTGGCTACTGATCTAGAACCAGACATCCTATAGAATGAAGTCAAGTGGGCTTTAGGAAGCATTGCTAACAAAAAGGCTTGTAGAGTTGATGGAATTCCCTCCATGCTATTTAAAATCCTAAAAGATGATGCGGTTAAAGTGCTGCACTCAATGCCAGCAAATTTGGAAAACTCACCAGTGGCCCTGGTTTAGAAAAGATCAGTTTATGTCCCAGTCCTAAAGAAGGGCAATGCCAAAGAATGTTCAAATCACCAAACAATTGGACTCATTTCATCCACCAGCAGGATATTTCTTAAGATTCTGCAAGCTGGGCTTCAACAACATGTGAACCAAGAATTACCAGAAGAGCAGGCTGGTTTTCAAAGAGACAGAGGAACTAGTGACCAATTTTCCAATATTTGCTAGATCGTGGAGAAAGCAAAGGATTTCCAGAAAATTCCTATTCCTATTCCTTTGAGTACACCAAAGCCTTTGACTCTGTGGGTCACAACAAAATGTGACAAGTCTTCAAAGAGATGGGAGGACTAGATCATGTTTCTTGTCTTATGAGGAACCTGTACATGGGCCAAGAAACAGAACTGAACATGGAACAACCAGATGATTTAAGACTGGAAAAAAATATGACAAGGCTGTAAAAACACTTCTATGCAGAGGGCATCATGTGAAGTGCCAGGCTGGATAAACCAAAAGCCAGAATAGAGGCTGCTGGGAGAAATATCAACAATCCCAGATATGCAGATGATTCCACTCTGATGGCAGAAAGTGAAGAAGAATTAAGAAATTTCTTGAACAGAGTGAAAGAGGAGAGTGTAAAAGTTGCCTTAACATAAAAAACCCTAAAATCTTGGCAACTGGTCCCATCACTTCCTGGCAAATAGAGGGAGAAAAAATTGAAGTAGTGTCAGATTGTTTATTCTTGGGCTCAGAGATCACTGCAGACAGAGACTCCAGCCATGAAATTAAAAGACAGTTACTTGCTTCTTGGAAGGAAAGCTCTGGCAAATCTGGACAACATTCTAAAAAGCAGAGACATCACCTTTACGACAAAGGTCCATATAGTCAGAGCTGTGGGTTTTCCAGTAGTAGTGTAACCCAGGTAGTACACTGCCAAAATAGCCACTTTGCTTAACTTTGGAGGAGGGTGGATCATTTTGTAATAGTGGATACTTGAGGAAGGGTAGATTTAGGTAGAGCGCTGCCATGGGAGCTTTTGGACAGACTAAAGATTAGAAGGGATGGGGAAGAGGAGTCTGCTGGGAGGTGATAGAAGAATAAAGTGACAAGTGTAACGACAGGACAACAAACTCACTTTGGGGCCTTTGGCATGGATAACACCAAATTATGGAAAAGAGCTCTGTTCTCAATCTGTATATTATAAAAATATGGTCTTCATTCCAGTAACTTTTCTTCAACCCCAGATCTGTGCAGAGCATTATAAAGGGTACTTGGAGAAGGCACAGTCCCTTCCCTAAAGAATCTTACCATTTTGTAAGGGGAAAAAAAAGTATGTCCATTGATAAATATAACATGAATTTCAATATGTATGCATATTAAGTATAAGGAACTGTAAGATCAGAGGAGGAGGAAGTTAATTCCAGACAGGAACATCAGAAAAAAGGCTAAATGAAGAAGGGGGAACTTTAGCAGGGCATTGAAGAATGGTTATAGGTAAAGATGGGGGTGTGAAGGGGGAGTGGCAAGAGGAAGGTACTTCAGGAATAGGAGACAGTGTGAGTAAATCCAGGTGAGCACTTAATTAATTAATTTAATTAATGAATTTTTTTATTACAGTTTGGACCCTATCATTGTGAATGTGGCTAACCCAGGAGTGAAATTTACAACCGTCCTCTTTGCGAAAAATACTGACTGTATTTTAATTGGAGATAGCGAAGGACAAGTTATCGTGTATGAATTGAAGAACATGCCTATCTACATAGATAGTGGCCGGGTATGACTCAGAATCGGAAAACTTATATAATTTATGATTTTAGATTCTCAACAGAAATTCCAGTGTTCTCAAAAGATGTTTCCTTTCCCTCCTATTTCTCCACTTGGCTTATCTATTGATGAAATGTCCATTCCCTAGAGGCACATCATGACTCATTCAAAGTTTTTACAGAAAATAATTTGGCAGGCTTGATAACTGTCTCTTTGGGCTCATTAGCATTGCCCAACTAGAGGTTAAGGAACCCTAATCTATTAGCTTTATTGGGTGCTCTTATTAGGGGCTGCTAGGCGGTGCAGTGGATAGAGCACTGGGCCTAGAGTTAGGAAGACTTGAGTTCAAATGTGGACCCAAATCAAGTCTCAAAGAGTCTGACACCACTGAAAGGACTGAATAATATTCTCTTATTAAAGACTTTCAAGGATCTTGTGTAGCATGTACTCATGTATTTTATTTACTACTTCCCCTTCCTCCATAAATTTTACAAATTAAGAAACTAAAGCCTAGAGAAGGTCATGATTTGCTCAAGACATCGACACCAAATTTTACAAAGAGGGAAATTCTTGCAAAATTATTTATCAAGCTTTGCTAAAAGGAACATTTATAGGAAAGAATTAGCTTATAGTAGAAAGTGAACATAAGTGATTTAAAAAAACCTTGACTAGTTGAAATTTTCCATTCTCATTGGTTGACTAACATATATATATATACCTTTGTTTATATCTGTGTGTATACATATATATGCATATACACATACACATTTATGTCACTACTCCATTACCTGTCGATGTTTTAGAAACAACTTTACTTGGATTTTTCTACCATTGTAATTGTGTGCTTTGTTTTCTCTTTCTAGGAGGATGCCATTGACATTTTGCTTGGACCTGAGGCACACAGTGTTTTGTAATTTTTCATGCTGATACTTTTTATAAAGAGAAAGTAGACTGGGTTTTGATATAAAGTAGAAGCTATATTTTGTGCCTTAGACTGACTCTTTGATTTTGGCTTAGGCAGAATATTATCTATATTTTTACTTTATAATTAATTTTAGCATAAATCAAATGGTACATTTTATGTGTGGAAACTCCCAGAGGATGTTAGTGAAATTACCTATCAATTAGCTGCTGGTATAACTACAACCCAAATTATAAGAAAAATACCCTAGCTTTTATAACATGACAATTATTTTTAGATTCCAAACTTTGCTGTGTATCAACAGGGTAAAAAGTCCCAAAGGCTAGTGTTTATGAAAATCTGATTATTTTATTTTCCAAAATGCTTATGAATTAGGTTTCTTTCTGATTCTTTAAAGATAGGTCAAGCGCTGGATCTTTCCATTTACCAGGATAGGAGTTTTCTATTTGAATAGGCTAAGCTCTAACTCTTGATTAGTTTACATGACAGTAGCTTATTACAGGTTTCACTTATCACTTGAAGAAGCTATTCTAGAACATGCCAGACTAACAGATTCTGGGCTCACTGTAACCCACCTGGCACAGATAAAAGGCGGGGGCATCCCCTCGCTAGCACACCTAAGGGCTGAGGCTGGGCTTGGAATGTGCTGATGGGAAGGTCCAGAAGGAATCCCGTAGAACCAGTACTGAGCTGGAAAACCTCTGTGACATTCTGAGTTCATTCTCAGGGTGATTCAGAGGATTCCATTTGGGCACAACCTGGCTAGTCCACAGTAGGCCTTGGTTTCCCTTTTTTAAGGGAGTCCTAGAATTGGCACAGCTTTCCAGGAATTCTCCAGATTGTGGTCTGATTAGGACCTCGCTAGGTAACCTCTGTGATGACCTGAGCATCATGGGCCCCCAAGCAAGCCTGGGAAACCAGAAACAGGGACACCAGCTTGCCCACGAGATCCAGTGTTTGGTATTCATGTGTAATGTTTATGGTAGCTTCTATAAATGGCACTGTTTTTTATTTTGTTGGAACTTTGGATTTTAACCACGCCTGTCATTCATGTGGTCCTGGGGCATTTTTTAAAATTGTACAACAACTTACCAAGTGGAAATACTGGGGATTCAGTAAATTCCCTGTGAATTGTTGGGTTCCATTAAGTGTAGACTCAGTGCAACTTGAGAGCTCTTGTTCTCTCCCATTGTTCTCAGCTGTTTCAGCCACAAATAATTATTAGTGCTATTATCTTCTTTTGGACTCATCTTTTAAACAAGCAGAACCTCTCACAAAAATGTAGCTTTTGAGCTTTGTTAGGATAAGGTGTTTTTAAAAATCTCTTAACAATGTAGGCAATGACTTGACTTGATTGTTGTATTATCTTAAAAGCCAGATTTTTACATGATTCTGCTGGTAAATTAATAAAAGCTTGATATATTTGGTCCTCCTTGTATGGAGAAGTTTCACTGTATTTTTTATGGACATGATTGTTCTAATCTTTAATATCTCTCAATAATTATGATCTCTTTGTTCACTAAGGGAATACTCTGGTCTAAAAGAACACTCTACTGGTCCATTTCCTTACATTTCTAGCAGTCTCTACTAAAGGCACAATGGTAGAAGTACGTATTGTAGTCGGCATGGGTGAGGAAAAAGTCTTTGGGACTTCATTTCCCATGATGCCCATGGCCAAGATCACATCACTCATTGGGAGAAATTCCATGGATGTCAGTTTCCCAAAAGTCTTTAGGTTTTGCTGCCTTGCTGGAGTGTCCCTAAACAAGCACCGTGATTGGTGGGCAGGCTTCTCAGAGGCAATCAGTGTAAAAACTGGACTGTTGTAGATGAGGAAGGGTATCGACTGTGGAGGCAAGCCACAGGCTGTGATTGGAATGGGGAAATGGAAGGGAAGCATGGAGAAGCATGGCCATGGTGTCCTAGAATCCAAATGTATTAGCCAGATCTTGGTACTTCCAGAACTGAACCAGTTTTCCTGGAATCGAGTCTGGACCTGAGATGTCGTTAATGGAGGAAACTCCCATGTAAGGAAACTCCTTCCACCAATGTGGGCCAGCCCTTTTCCCACAACTCAGTCTTAGAGAATTGCCTATGAAAGGTAGTGACTTTCCTGGACCATCCAGCCAGCATGTATCAGAAATAGGACCTGAGCCCAGGTCTTCCTCACTCCAAGAGCAGCTCTCTTTCTACTATACCAGGTAGAACTTTTTCAAATGCTACATGCTCTTCCTCTCTTAAAAGGGGCAAGTTGCAACTAGTTGACCATAGGCCCATTAAAAAAAAAACAAACAAAAACTTTGTCTACTGATAATTAGCATTTATGTTGGGCTTTTAAAGTGTGCAGAATACATATGTTCTCTTATTTGATCTTTACCACAACCCAGTCAAATGTTATCATTACACCCATTTCACAGATGCAGAAACTGGGGCTGAAAAAGGTAGTGACTAACCCGAGGTCACACAGCTAGAAAGCATCTGAGAAAGGAATTTGAACTCAGATCTTCCCAACTCCAAGCCCTGTGCTCTATCCATTACACCTTGTGAATCGACAATTCTGGACTAATCCTTATCTCTGATCAAAACAAGGCCAAATAAAACAATCCAAGATCAGTTTATCTTTCCAGACCTAAATCTGGAAGAACATAATCCATGTCACTACAGGATATCAACTGAACAGCCGTCCTCTGGTTTGGTCTGTCCATAAGCTTCAGTTCACATCACAGAGTGAAGGAGGAATATGGCAAGTTGGCGCAGAGGTGAAACAGTGATTGATCCAGGATTCCTGCCAACTGGTCCAAGCCCCAATAATGACCAGAATCTCCCTCCTCCTTATCTCTCCCCACCACCCCATTATGACAAGTGATGGAGCTAGCAAGACTCGGTCTCCTGATATGACATGTGCCTAAGTCTCGGGTGGCTCCTAAAGAGGCACCAGTGGAAGATGCATTGTACTAGTGGTTGAGAACTTCTGACACGTTTACAAGGTGGCCTGACCTAGCTCAGGGAATCATCACCTCCAGACAGATCATTGTCCCCCAGCAATGAAGGAGAGATCAGAGGGATTTTAAAATATTTTACAAGATTTAGGCAATGCCACATTTGGGTGGAAGGAAAAGAGATAAATGGATGGGCAGCTCACATACAATTTTTAAAAAATAGCCCAGACAACTATCTGGGGATTTTAGTGGATTGTAAGCTCAATAGAAGCATATAGTGCTGATATGGCAGTCAAAAAAGCTAATAAGATTTTGGACTGCATTAAAGAAGAGTCCTAGCTTGCAGGAACAAGGAGATGATAGCCCCTCCATACTCTGCCCTCCTCTGGAGTACTGTGTTCAGTTCTGGAGACTTCAGGACATTGAGAATCTGAAGCCTGTCCAGAGGAGGACAACCAGGATGATGGATGTGAGCCTTGAGTTCATGTGATTAAGGAGCCATTGAAGGACCTGGGACAGTTAGGCTAGAAAAGACAGTGACTGTGGCTGTGTAGGGGGATGGGACATCATTGCTGTCAGAACCTGTAGGAATGCAATCCATTTCACTTTCACATCTATCCCATACATGCCTACTATGTGTCAGGATCTGGGGCACAAAAACATAAAATCCACTTTACACACAAGTCCCCGACTCAGGACAGTCTGGTGGTCATGGGTTAGGTGGGAGCTAATTGTATACAAGAAGAGTCCTAGAAAGTAGACTATGCTAAGGGTAAAGGAGAAAGATAAAAATAATGATAACAGTCGTATTGATGATAACAATAATAGTCCCAGTGGAGAGTCATGAATGCAGGACATTAATGTGCTGGTGCTCTAACTACTTTGCTACCTAACTGCCTGTAATGGAATCCAACACCCTCTCCTCCTGCTTTTCCCCTCTGGGCTCCTGAATTATCCATCCATAGCACTGGTCCAGATAATAACTACTGATTGATAAGATCTAGGACCTGGCCACAGAGTGCCTTTCTACTCCTCCCTTTTGGAGAGCTCTAGATGGGAACCTAAAACTAACATGTAAGGAAATCCAAATCCAGGGCACCATGTTGGATTTTAATGAGCTGAAGAATGTGAGAAAAGGGAATCTAAACCTTTTCTTAGAAGGTCAGGGCCTCCTTGTCCTGGAATTGAATTCATTCTGACCAAATACTTGGGTCCAGAGCAGAGGGAGACCTTAAAGTGAGGAAGATAGCACACTGCCCCAGTCCATTCAAGCCTTCAAGCATAGCCACAGAGACCTTATCTGGTCTTGGAGGGACTTATTCCAATCAACCCCCTGCAATTAGTCCCTAACCCCATGTTTCTAAAACTCATCTGACTTTATTTTCTGTCTTTTGAAATTAAGCCTGTTTATTCTATCACTGGGTCAGTTTAGAAGTCCATTTGGTTTGGTCAGGGCTTTGTTGAGGATCCATTAGGAAAATTTTAGGTGCCCAAGTCGACAAGGGTCCAAAGGAAATTTCTTCTCCTGGATTTTCAATGGAATCACATTATGTGTAAAGAGATCCCTTGATAAACCATGTGTGGTGGAGAAACTTCCAGAAATGTTCTACAGAAATTCAGTTGACCCTATGTGCGTAAGGGAATCCTGGAAGAATTTTGACTGAGACAGGACAGTTTGCTTTCTCAGTTGAGGTTGAAGTTGTGATTTCGAGTTAGCCCCAGATCCCTAATTCTTTGTGAGCTGAGCCCCTTGACTTCTGAGGGTACCTTTGGCTCTAAAGTTTCTCACTCTGAAAGGGGAAGCTTAATTTTTTCTATATTTCTCTTCCCTAGTTTTCACTTTGGTTGTTGGTTGTTTGGCATTTAGATTCGCTCCTTTTCCCCCCACTCTGTTTGCTTGGGTTGAGACAGGCCCTTTTCAAGTCCCGTAGGCAGAGTGACCTTTGTAAAATGTGCTTTGTTTAATTCACATCACTTTGTAATTTGGGAGTCATTGTGATCTCTAGTCCCAAGATCATCGCTGGAGACCTTAGTCGGAAATAGTTGGCAGTAAATAAAGAATGGCATTTACTGGTGGCCCAAACCCAGAGCCATAAAACCCATTAAACAACCTGATGTGTATTCAGCAAACATTGTAAGGTGAGCTTCTATCCAATAGCAGGATGGGTCCTCCAGTATAAATCAGCCTTGAGGACCAGGATCCCCTCAGACCCTGTTTTTGCTGCCTTCACAGTTCCCTCTTTGGCTTCTTTTTCATCCATCAGCACCATGAAGGGTTCTGTTTGGGCTTTCTTCTTATTGTCAGCCCTGGTAGCCATCTCTGGGGTGAGAGGCAAGGAGGTGCTGAAGGTCTGTGGGCGAGATTTCATTAGGGCTATTGTCTACACTTGTGGCAGCTCTCGTTGGAAAAGGGACCTGCAGGGAGCTCTTGAAGGTGGAGGTAAGTAGACTGATCTTGTTTATAGAAGGCCTGGTAAGGGTAATTTTAACACTTAGAAACTTGTCAAGTAGCACAAGCAGCAATGTAGAGGACCTTGGGCCCATATGGGGTTAGGTTGAAGAAACTGGGAATGTCTAGCCTGAAGAAAAGGAGACCTGGAAGGGACATTGTAGCCTGAGGGATTAGACTCATTCTACTTGGCCCCAGAAGACAGAAGCTGGAACAGTGGGTATAGGTTCCAAAGCAACAATTTAGACTTGATGATGCATCCCAAGGAGTGGTGGGCTACTTTGAGATGTGGTAGATGAGGAAACTGACTTGCCATGCTGACACAGCTAGTAAATGTCTGAGGTCAGATTTGAACTTAGCTCTTCCTCACTCCAGACTCAGTACTCAATGCACAACACCACCTAATTTATTTTTAAAAAATTGTGTTATTTTAAAAAATAACACTCACAAATATGTTATTTTTTAATTTAGAGATTGAAATTCCAATCAAATACTTTCTACACTTTAACCTACTTTTGTGGGATGAAATAGTATGCTTTTTTTAATTTGGGGGAGGGGTTTGTCATGTAATAAATGCTTGTGTGAATAGTGCAGTGGGAATAAGCCTTGTAGATAGAGTTCAAAGACCTGGATTGGAATCTTTTTTTTTTTTTTTTTTTTTTTTTGCGGGGCAATGGGGGTTAAGTGACTTGCCCAGGGTCACACAGCTAGTAAGTGTTAAGTGTCTGAGGCCGGATTTAAACTCAGGTACTCCTGAATCCAGGGCTGGTGCTTTATCCACTGCGCCACCTAGCTGCCCCTGGATTGGAATCTTGACCCTGGGACCTTGGGTAATTCACTTGCCATCTCCTTCTGTAGAATAAAGGGGCTGGACCTGCTGGTCTCTAAAGGCTCTTCCAGTGCTCAACAAAATAAGGGGATTTGACTTAGGGAATGGTTCCTTGGGTCCATTTCTGCTCTGAATCTGTGTTCCTACAGTTTTACCTATTTTATCCACTAAAATTCATTTGAGTTCCAACCAGATACCCAACAGTGAAGGCCACTCCAATGATAGATGTTAATTTCCCACTTTCCTGACGTGAAATGTCTGACTCCCCCATCCTCCCACTAATGTAGTCATATGTGTGTGTGTGTTTTCTTTTTTACTTTCACACAGTGGAGGGGAAAAAGTACTTTGAGGTACCAAACAAAAATGGAGCTCCTGATGATGTCATAGACCACAGCCTCCTCTATCTTGATTCCCTTGAAGATGAAATCATCATGCAAAAGCACCAACCAGTGGGAACTGGGCAGCAAAAGAGGCAGGCTCCGGTGGTTGACCTGGCCACTTTCTGCTGCCAGACTGGATGTACCGTGGCAGAACTGAGCAAGCTGTGTTAGGGCCAAACCCAGTTGGGTAGACAGCCAGAGCTTGATCATGAGGGACTCTTGCCTGTCTCTTCCAACATCCTGATTCTTGTAAAAATAGTGTTTTTCAAACCAATAAATAAACAAATCAGCAAATCCATCAATGGCTTTCTTCCACCTTTCAGAAAATGGGGAGTTGGAAGTTAAAACCCAGATCTAGTTTATCCTCTTCTTTATAGCTGTTTGTGTGTTTATGTGTGCGCGTGTATGTCTATTGGCTTTGTAGGTAGTTGTGTGTTTGAAACTAGCACTTTAGAATGTGTTGTTAGTATAAACATGGAATTTAAGAAAATGATGAGCTGTTGGCTATTCCAATGGTCTGAAAGTTTGTGGGTGTGGCTATTTGGAGAACAGGGGAGGTATGATCAGTAACAGCCTCTGTGCTACAAGGGAAAGGCCATTCCATTAGCCTACCAAGATTATGAGAAGATGTGGGTTCAAATCTGATCTCTGATACTCAAGTAGTATAAAACCCTAGGGCTATTTTTTTCCAGCTCTCGAGATTAGAGCCTATGTGGCAAACAGATAACTCCCAGATCTAGTTTATAGGAAGTCCTTTTCTATCTTGTGTGGGAGTGTGGGTTTGCAGGGAGCTCCCATTAGGTATGGTATAGTTTTCTGCTGGGCTTCTTTTCTGCTTCAAATCTGCCTTTTCTTAAGAATTCCAGTCTATTTTCATCTCCTGTTTTGGACACTGCCATAGGCCAATTATAACCCAGGGACAATATTAGGGTATCAGTGAAAAAGACTAAATGAGCTGATCCTTCAAAGTTCACAAGATCTTCCTCTAGTCAAGTGGGTGTGGTGGTGAGGGAATAGACCCAGGCTGAGATACTTCTTCCCTCTGCATTCCCTGCCCTTTCCTGATTCCTTCTCAGAGGTTTCACCTGAGGCTTCCACCACTAAATTATTACATACTCAATAAGCTCATCTTTTACCCATGACCATGAAGTGGATCAACTTGTCCCAACCACTATGAACATGGTTCAAATGATACTGCAGTACATCCAATGCTTTCAAAGACATTTGAATTCCTCAAGAACTTTCCCACCCTTAGTCTTTGGGACATACAACTGAACACTTTAAGGAAGGTCAATTGGCCTGACTGGCTGACTCAGTGGACTCTTATCCTTGTATTTACTACCTGGGTGACCTTGGATGAGTTTCTAACTGCTCTGGGCCTCAGTTTGTAAAAAGGGGAAGATGGATTAGACGGCTTCTGATGTCTCTTCCACTTCAGCATCTGTGATCTTGAGTTTTTGTGAACGCTACCTGTACATTATCCAAGGGGCAATTAGGGACACACTGGCCTGACAAGAGTTGGGTCCCAATATACATGGTAGATGGGTCATCCTTCCAGGACAGCCAGTGTAATCACCTCTCCTTCCTATAGAATACCTCCTGTTGCTTACAGACAAGATAGGGACAGAAACTGGCCCTCTCAGTCAGGAAGAATTACAACAGCTTTGAATTCTTGCTCCTGGTGGAAATTCTTTTTGGGATGTTTCACAGACGACGACTTTGGCAATGCTGTAGACACAGATTCTTATGACATTGCTTTGCATTTTGTTAGTAAATTTATAGTTACTATATAAAATTATAAAAATGGGGCAGACACACGCCCTTCTTTGAGTACTTACCAGCAAAGTCCACCATAGCAGTGAGAAGTGGAGCTGGCCATAATACAATCACACTTTAATAAGGTACTGATGGAACAGAGACAAATGGTGAGAGAGGTCTAGAGGTAGATGGTTCAGGGGCAGTGGGACGAGATGGTGAAGATACTCAGAGTGAGGAAGAGGCTGGGGAGGGGCAAAGGCAGACAGTAGCATTCACAGAATGATGGATTAGAATTGGAAGCACTTGGCAGCATGGACCCTTAGGAGGTGGATGAGGGCTCAGGAAACACAAGTTTAGGATCTCATTTTTATGTGTTTTTTTTTTTTTTTTGGAGGGCGGGGGAGGAATGAACCAACTCCTATCTGTGCTACCTGGGGATTATTAGTTCACGAACATATTCAAATCACCTCAAAGTTATCAGCATCTTTTGAAGTTCTGATGGTCTGGAAATGCGGAGGTCTGGATTCATCTGGAATCCTCATATTTTAGGACCAGAAACCTTGGCAGCAGCACCTAGATAACTTCTGCTGATTCAGCATACATTACCAGGATGTGAATTTTGGTTAATATATGATACCATTTGTGAATTCTTTGGGATGGTTTATGATGACTTCTGAGTTCCCCTTTGCAATTGGATTTCCTGTTATTTCTCCTTTATTCTAGCTACTTATAAACCTCTTTATTATACTGCCTGGAAAAGGGTTGGGGGAACACAGGTACCAGAACAAGGTACAATTTTAAGATAGTTAGGAATTCCTATCTGGGTTGATAGTAAGGTGTTTCTCGACATCAACAATCATTTTGCACTATGGCAAGTGAAATTAAATGTGGTTGCCTTATTTCTGCCCCAAGTGGTTACCTGTAATGGAGCCAAAATGCTCTGAACTGTGGTTGTTTCCTCAGCCTTGCCTTGTAATCCCTTCTTTCTGTCTGTCCTTTCTTCCCTCTCCTTTCCTTCATAAATATATGTTGTTATTTCTTTAATTCTCTCTGTACTCAGGGCATTCCCAACCTGGACACTGCCTTTCAAAATATTTCTGTATTTTCAGGAAGGATTGGTGAACAAAGTGATTAGAAATGAAATGTGCATCTCTAGAA
This sequence comes from Dromiciops gliroides, assembly GCF_019393635.1. Taxonomy (NCBI): domain Eukaryota; kingdom Metazoa; phylum Chordata; class Mammalia; order Microbiotheria; family Microbiotheriidae; genus Dromiciops; species Dromiciops gliroides. Next base: position 11,998,740 of record NC_057864.1, read on the forward strand.
TTTAATGGATCTAGTCCAGCATACTGTCTGGCACTTTTGCATAATTTATCATAGAATCTATTAGGTCTTTCATTAGGTTCCTGAATGGTATCTACAAATTTTTGCCAGTTATCAGTTTTTCTTGCACAGGATTCCATTGCCTTTAACAATGTTTCCCTTGCCTCCTGCAAATCATCAAAATGCTCAGGAATATTAGGGTCCCAGCCAGGATCTTCTAAAGGCCATCATGTAGTACCTTTTCCTGAGCTGGCTAAGGAGTTCTCTGCCGCTGTTATATCAGCTGTTTCACCAGGAAATAATATTGTTTCCATGAGATCAGTAACATCACCCCAAGTGGGTTGGTATCTAAAAATTGTCCTAAACTGGCATATAACTGTTGTGGGATCTTCATCAAATTTAGGAATATCTCATTTTTATGAACTCAAATCTTTGGGACCAAAGGGTGTGTATTTTCTGAGCCTCATGAGGTACAGCACCCTTTTGATCATGGGTGAGGATCTCTTGGAGGGGAAGAATTTGGGGCTTTTCTGTTGCCTTTAAAAGCAAGTTTTCTTCTGTGGTTGGTGTAGAGGCAATAGAGGGAGAAGCTAGCGTCTCCTCCTGTGTGAGCTCTTTGCTCACTCTACTCCAGAGTTCCCAATAAGTTAGGGCTTTGGGGGGACTTAAGGTACAGGATTAATTGCAAGTCTCTCAGTGTTTGGGGATCAAAAGATCCAGACTCTGGCCACTGGTCCTCTAATAAGTTAAAATATTCTTTATGCCACCTAAAACACAATTTGATAGGCTTTCTTTTTTTCCATGCTTGGCTGAATTGGGAGCTTATACAAATCCCATGCTGTGAGTATCCTTTCTAGGGGGGACCCCTGTATTATATAGTAGAGTTTGGTATTTTTAGTCCCCATATTGTAATGAAAAATTTGCCTTACTAAGACAAAAAGAAAAATTAAATTAAAAATAGAAATACAAAATCTACACAAAAAAGTATTCACATGATCTTATGGAATTACAGCCTAAAATTATCTCAAAAAACTTATCCTCCTGAGAAAAGGTGGTTGGGGAAAGAAAACCCTGCAGGAAAAGCAGCAAGAACAGGCCTTTGGCGATTTAGAGAGGCAGGCACATAAAATCGGTGAAAATAGGAGAAACGTACCAACGTAGGATTTCTTACCCTGCTTGTCTGCAGAGAAGATTAGAAGATTTCAGGGTCCAATCAAGACCACCCAGTTATCCAGTCCCTTGGGGAGATCAATACATCTCTGTTTTTACAAGGAAAGACACGGGAAGAAGAACTGTCCTTTGGGGAGGTTCTCAGCCCAAATTGCCTTCTGTTTATAGGTAAACAAATCTGAAGTTCCAGGTTAAACTGGTTAGCAAGCAAATGCTCTATGGTGGAGGAAAGGATACTAGTTGCATGAGATATAGGTTAGCTCTCTTTCAACTATGCCTTTAAACCAGTTCAGACCAGGACTCACCACATTTTGGAACTTAACTGAAAAAATGGGACAGAATGGGAAATACAGTCAATTACAGCATACATTACATGCTTCTGATGCAGCATAAATTTAATTTTCTCAGTGCAGAGTTGAACTGGTTTACCAAGGAGTCAAGATAGGGAAAAGAGCACAGAATGACTGGTGCAGGGGAGATGGTCTGGGAGAGAATGGAAGGATTAAGGAATTGGAAGCCTGAGTGTGGATGAAAAGCAAAGTTTAGTAAGGGAAGGCAAAGGAGGAAGTGGATAACCAATAGATTATGATGGAACAAGGGCATTTCAGAATTCACAAACATGGAAGTGCTGCATTTGTGGGTGTAAAGATCAAGAATCTGATCATCCTTGTGCATGGCCAAGGTAGACTGGTGGAGTAGGGTATAGGAAGTGAGTAGGTTGAGTGTTAGAGTGTTTAGAGGGAAAGTCAGCTACTGCACTCATTGAAGAAGGAGACAACAGCTGCCCAGATTTTATTTTGGGTGGTAGAGCATGAACCTCAAAGGAGGAGAGGATACTTAGTGATGGAAATAGGGAGAGAAACTGGAGTTAGCAATAGGGAGCAAGAAGTATTCCAACTCTCTCATGTTGACCAGTGAGCCAAGTGGCAATGAGTGAAGGTGAAGTCAGGACCAGAAAGGATGGCTAGGGCGGCTGTGTCATAAGCGGGGGTGGGCTATAAAATCATACATATCGTTTGTATAGCAATACTACTACTTAGTCTATATCCTAAAGAGATCAAAGAAAAAGGAAAAGGACTTATATATACAAAATATTTAGAGAAACTCTCTGTGGTGTCAAAGAATTGAAAATTGAAGGGATGCTTATCAGTTGGGAAATGGCTGAATGAGTTGTGGCATATAATTGTGATGGAATACTATTGTGCTATGGGAAATAAAAAAAAAACATTTGGAAAAAAAACACATGGCAAGATCTATATGAACTGATGCAAAGTGAAGTGAGAAGAACAGGAAGATCCTGGTGCACAGTAACATCAATGCTGTAATGATGATCAACTGTGAAAGACTTGATTACTCTCATCAATACAATGATCCAAGACAATTCCAAAAGACTCATGATGAAAAAATGCTGTATACCTCCAGAGAGAGAACTGATGAACTCCAAGGCAAATTTGAAACATAATTTTCTCACTTTATTTTTCTTGCTTTTAAAAAATATGGCTAATATGAAAATATATTTTGCGTGATTTCACATATATAATTGATATCATACTGCTTGCCTTCTGAGTGGATGGAAACGACGAAGAGAATTTGTAACTCAAAATTTCAAAAGCAAAGAATTAAAAAACATATAAACAATAAATTAAATGTTTTTAAAAAGAAAATATAGGAGTGATTATAAGCTCCCCTGTTGGGTTTTTTAAGCCCTTCACCACCAGCCTCAACTTACCTTTCCAATCTTATCATATGCTACTGCCTTTCAGAACTCTTCAGTCCATCCAGACTACCTCTTTGCTGTTCCTCATAGCTCCTGGCTCCATTTCTTTTGTTTTAAAATTTTGATTTGCAGTTTTTTATTCTCTCCCTCCCTCCATCCCTCCACCCATTGAGAAGGCAAAAAATATGGTACTCATTACACATATAAAGTCATGCAAAACATATTGGGAAGGCAGATTCTAGCTTATCATCATTGCAGATAATGTTTACTCTTGGGTTTAGATAGAAACTATTTGTCCCTTCAATCCACCATTATCAGTGTTTTCCCCTTCCCTGGAATTGCTTTTATATTTTGTGTTTACTTCTCTGGGCAGTTAGATGGCCCAGTGGATAGAGTGCTGGGCCTGGAGTCAGAAAGACCTGAGTTCAGATCTGACCTCAGACACTTACTAGCTATGTGACCTTGGGTAAGTCACTTAACCCAGCTTGAGTAAGTTTCATCATCTCTAAAATGAGCTGGAGAAGGAGAACCCCAAATAAGTTCATGGAGGCTCTGACATGACTGAAAATGACTCAACAACAAATATGGATCCTGTTGTTTCTTCCAGTAGAATATAAGCCCTTTGAGATCAGGTTCTGTTTTATTTCTTTGGTTACATTCCTAGAACATTAAAAAAAATAGACCCATGGTTTCATTCCCTTTTGAATTCCCTGTAAGGGAACTACATCTACAAATGGAGATCACTTCCTGCTCCAGTGCTGAGACCAAAAATAATCATCATCTGATTAAAATGAATTCAATTCAATAAGCATTTATTGATGTCTTTGGGAATTGCTTGGGGTTATCGAAATGTCACACAATTTGCTCAAGTTTGTACAGGCAGGATTGTTCAGAGATGGGACTTGGACCCCAGTATTCCTTACTGCCAGGCAGGCTCTCTAGTCAGTATACTCCACATCTAGAGAGCTAGATGGTACACAGCCCATAGCATCCTGGGATTATATTGGAATTCTGCCTCAGATGTTTATAAGCTGTGTGACCCTGGGCAAGTTAAGTAACTTCTCCTTGCCTCAGTGTCTTTCATCTGTCAGATGAAGATAGTAAGAGGAACTACCTTATAGGGTTGTTGTGAGGATCAACTGAAATATGATTTATAAGTTCTTTATAAATAGCAACTATCTTCTGTATCATCCCCACACTACATTGTAAAATAATAATAACCCTCAGCACAGTTCCTGGTATACAATAGGTGTGCAATAAATGCATGTTGACTGGACAATGCCTTTCTCCTGGCACATAGGAGACAACTAAAGATTCACACTGCATTGGATTAAGTTGAATCGGATTTTGAGTGATTGATTTTTTTGGGGGGTGGTCAAAGCACCTTATGAAACTCTCTAATAAGGAATGGAATGGAGGGAATCAGGGTTCTATACAGGAAGAGGAACTAGCTACTCTGATGAATCACAGACCCTGAAGTGACATTAGAATTTGTAGCCCTTTCTCAGCAGGGATAGGTGACACCTGTGCTTATGAAATGCTCCCTAAAAGAAAAAAATAGTTGTCAAATTTTTACAGATTACTCAGATTAGAAATTTTGTTTCCTGATACTTCCAAAAGTATCACAAGTGTGACTTGTGGGTGACAAGTTCCCTTATCTTGCACAGCTCAGAAACTCAAAGGGACATTAGCCAAGAGGGCAGTTGGAACTGGGGAAGGAATGCTAAGCTTACATTCTGAGGATCTGAGTTTAGAATTTTGACCCTGTCCCTTACAAATTATATGATCTTAGGCTTCACCTCTTTCTGCTTGTTTTCTCATTTTAAAAATTAGTGTATTGGGATGACCTCTAAGGTCCTTTCTAGCTCAAAAGCTGGGATTTCAGGTTGTGCGAGCCTCATTCCAATTTGTGAATGTCTTAGGTAAATGGGTCAGTCATCCATCCCTGGTTCTAGGAAGGGTGATGGTCACCAGCAAAATGCGGAATGTGCCCAGTTCCTCATCCTTTCCTTCTTTTACTTGTGATCACAGGTAGAATGATGGAGTGAATCGAAATTCCACTACAGTGTCCAGATGTCTTGGGTTTACTTGCAGTCTTTGATACTGGCTGGATGTGTGACTCTAGGCAAGTCATATAAGTTTGCATGCTCCCAGGCATCTCTCCAAGACTGTAAGCTACACAGAGGGTGCCCAGGTGCCTATCTGATCTTTATTTGTAGAGGGAGTTCCTCAGAGATGAAATCCAAGGTTTAGTTTAAATCTTTCTTTCTTTCTTTCTCTCTCTCTCTCTCTCTCTCTCTCTCTCTCTCTCTCTCTCTCTCTCTCTCACACACACACACACACACACACACACACAGCCTTGAGATCTAATCCAGATGTCAAATTGTCCTTTCAAGATTAACTAAAATTTGTGGGGCTAAATTTTGACCCAGATATTTTCCCTTCTTACAAAGAAATGAAAATTCGACCTTGCCCATTAGGAGAAATAAAAATGACTTTAAAAGTCAGAGCAGGCAGCAAGGAAGGAATTAGAATGCATCCATTTCTGCTGATCTCTTTCACTGGGGAGCACCGGCTGTGAATAAATCCTGAGAGCTATAAATGCATCTTTCCATTTGTGCTTAGAGCATAGTTTTCTAATGCCAACACTTGGCTGATTTTCTAGTTCTGCCTGTGCAGTCTGTCTTTGACCTTCAACAAATGCCCTCCGGCCTGTCTACTCCTCACCCAAAAGCCACACCAGGGCATCACTTGGCATAAACCGGGAGCTTAAAGCTTCATAAAATAGATGATCCATAGTCTAAACTACACCAGTCCACAAAATAACAAGCCACTTTAGCTCTGTCAATGTTCAGGCCCCAACATTCAAAACCACACCGGGTCACTTGGGGCTTTGAGGCAAAGGAAGAAAACAGTCTAAGTACACAAGCTGTATTTGTTAAAGTGCCAACAATATGTTTGTTTTCAGTCCTTTGGCCCAGAGAAACCAACTCGAAAGCACATCTGAGCGTAGCTCTTTAAGAGTCTCATCCATGCCCAGATAGGTGGTTTTATGTGCTGGAAATGTATTTACTACTTAGTGCCATGTATATTTAATGTTGTGGGGCTTACTTAAGTGCCTTACAAAGCCCCTTATGGATTCCATTACTGAAGAGCTGCCACCCAGCATTCACAATATTTTGTAAAATACATGAAGCCCCTGAGAGTTTCTAGCTGCAGCTTACTGACTCAGGGGAATCAGATGGTCAGTAGGCTGATGATCCTGACTCTTACCTCAGCAGTTTCTCTTGTCAGGGGTGTAACGCCACAGTGGGTAAGAGTTGCCCAATTCATTTAGAAGGCACCATGGCCACTGGCACCAACACAGCAGGGAGGTGTGGCAACATTCAGCCCCAGAGTTAGAGCTCTCTGCAGCCCCAGGTTGGGCGTTTGCTGGTGCATGAATGGGGGCATCTTCCCAGGCTCTGCATCCATGAAAAACTGGGGTGATGGTTCTAAGAGCCTGGTGAAGAATTAAAATTATCTGGTTTAAAAAAAGCCTTTTCCAGTAGGAATCCCTGTCTGTGGAAAAAAACAAAAATATCAGTGTAGCCAAAGCAACCCTTTCAGAAACATGAATCAAGCCTCCCCCCCCCCGCCCTCTACACAAGCCTCCCCACAACGGATCACAAAAACAGAGAGTTCTCATGTGCTTTATTCGTCATTCTTTTTCTGGAGGCAGTTTTGTCAAGTAGAAAAAACACGGGATTTGGTAATAATAAGAGCACCTACATCCCAGGGTTGTGGTGAGGACCAAATGAGGTGTATTTGCAAAGCACTATAGAAGTGCTAGTTATTTTGTTATTATTTCTTGGTGCTCCCCCTAATAGAATGCAAGCTCTTTGAGGAAAGGAACTTTTTTGGCTGTGTATCAGTGTCCAGCACTAAATCCAATCCTCCAATGGGATCTGTGATCTATTCCCTCTAATCATGCTGATTGTGACCTTCATCCATATCCTCCCATAAGTTTGCTGCTCAAAGTCCCGGAGGCCATTCTCAGTTTCTCCTGGCACAAGGGTACCGAGGAAGGACCTCTGGGCACCACCATGTGACTGGCCCAGCTTCTCTTTGTATTGTACAATTTGATGAGGCCTTACGTTGGAGTTCACCATTGAATTCCATGGGTGCAACCTCCCTGAACCTTCTGTTGCTCCATGCATGATACTACTCTTCAATTTTGTGGAGATTGTTGACCCAAGGATCTTGAAGCAGGATCCAAGAATTATACAGCAGGAACTTACTACATGTCTGTTAAATCGAATTGAATTATGTACAGCTCCAAACTGTGCATCTGTGCCTTCACTGAAACGTGCTGCTCAAAGTCTATTTTTCATCCAAGAAGAGGCTTTTCCAGTCATTCAAGGTAAATAGCATAGACAGTTGCTAGAGCAAATAGAGATGTATTTCTGAAGATGAAGGATGAAAAGGTGTCATTTGCAACATCCCAGAGACATCGGCTCCCAATGTGTAGGCTCTGGTTATTCAGTTGCCCAATGTGGATAATCACAACGAATCTATACCTTGGGATCATGAGGTCTTTCACCCGGGCCTTAACAACCTAGAAACAAACACAAAAGACAGTCACTAAGCCACAGACAAGTGGCTTTGCCAAGCTCTGGCTCTTCCTGACATTGGGGAGTTAAGGTTGCTTAAGCACTGTTGCTGCAGGCAGGATGACAAATTGTAGAGATGTTAGCAATGTTCACGCTAATACCTGACTTCAGTGTAGCACTTTGAGCCTTACAAACAACTTTATGTATGTTAATTCACACATATAAGCTTCAGAACCATCTTTGAAGGGAAGCACTCACTTCAATGGCCCCCAAATCTGTGATTTTATCCCCCTCTGAATACAGACTCCACCCCACCCTAATGTAAATTGTTTTTGAGAACTGGATCTGAAAAATTCACCCCACGAAAGTTGTAGGCAGAATAGATATCAAAGGTAATTTTGTGGAGAGGCCCTAGAAGATGGGGTGGGGAGGAATGGGGTCAAGGAAGGTTTCATGAAGGAGACTAGGCAGTCTTTCCTTTTTAGCCAGAGGAAGTCTTCTTAACAAAGCTACTTTTCCTCCCTCATTTGTGGAATTTTTGACACTTAAATATCATGACATTTTATAATGAATTTATTTTAGGATTTGCCACTATTAACTAGTGGTAGTCTTGTTATTTCATAATATCTAAGACATTGTCTTGCCAACAGACATTGATATGAGCTTCTGGAGGGAAGGGGTGGCTTCTTCTTCATCTTCGCATCCCCAGAACCTAACCCATGGTACCACCCCTCCCCCCAACCCCAATGGTTCCAGTTGATTGGCTGATGATTGATGAGTAGTTGTTGATTTCCTAAATACACATATTGTCTTCTTTGGAAGGGCATCTAACTCACATGTGCAGTTCAGATAAGACAATAACCTACCTCTGCTATTGTTTTAGTCATCTGTCTACACAATTCAGGTTCATATTTTTCTTCTTGTAGATAATTAGTTAGTACATCCTTCAAAATGTGATTGACAACATCCACAGGAAAACATTTGTGAGGGCCTGAAAGAAGAAACATCATATTAATATCGCAAGCTCATAATTTTCTCACCATCATGTAAAGACTATTTTGAACATTTTCTTCCCTCCCATACAGTAATCAAAGGGTTAATAAAGTATGACTAGCAGTGAGGACCTTGAGCCTTTGGGGTAGACTCCCATCAAGGAGAGGATTTGTTTGCATCCAAAAATTCAAGCACGCTGACTAGGCAGTGTGTATGAGTCAAATTGAGGGTAAGGGAAGAAGACCCAACGCACTCACACATTTAAACAACCAGTCATCAATAAAAAATCCTGGGTACTACGATCCATCTGGGCAATGTGGATACAGATGTAAAAATGAAGCCAGCTTCGTGTTGTGATGGGTAAAGTACTAGTATGGTAGTCAGCAAGCCCTGCCTTTGGAAATCACTTTATTTTTCTGGGCCTCAGATTTCTCACCTGCTCAATGAGTGGTGAAGTTACTTGTCTGAAGCTGCAAAAAATATGAAGTGGCAAAGCCAAGATTTGAACTCTGGTCCTCTAACTCCAAATATCACCCTCTTTTCTACTGTACCACCATCTCTTTAGCTCTAAAATCTAGGGACCTATAAGGTCTTAATACAGGAGGTCTGGACCTTGCCATTTGCCTGATACGCATATAAAATACCTATCTGTTCCACAAATGGTCTTAGTGGGAGATGGGATTATAATGAATGTAATGGGCTCCCTGAGAGCATTCTATTTCTTCTCTTTTTTCATGCATGATTTTGGGTCTTATGCAAGTCCTGGGGTGGGGGGATACTGATACTGAATATTGAGCACCCTTTTGAGGGGAGAGAATCTTGTAACCCATATTAGGGGGAGATCTTAAAAATGAGCTATACCTAAGTTTAACTCCACGGACCTCCCCAATGGATGAGAACTCTTTGACTTATCTTCAATTTGTTTCTTCAGAGAATGAATTGACACAGACACGCATTCTAAAAGAGAAATGTGAGTTTCTTTCTGGCTGCTTTTTTGGAATTTATTAAATGATTGACATCGAGCTCCAAGACAACCAACCTAACTTGTATAGGAATCATCTTCCACTGAAATGAATGAATTCTAAAGTCCAAGTTTTGATTCACTCTCTCTGGGTCCTTGGCAGGATTCATTCTCCTTAGGGTATTCTTTTCCCTGGGGGGACAATGAAATCTGGTTCCAAATTTTTCAGGGCTGGATCCAAAAAGTAAGCATACTATATGGTCATAGATTTAGAGGGAAAAGGTGGTTGTCTATGGTCAGTTTGCCACGGATCAGGATCTGCTACAGATTCACTCTGGATTTCCCATCCTCACCAGGGGTAGTCAGCCTTCGGGAACATTGGCATTTCAAAATAAAAACCCAAGTAAGGGATCCAGATAGGGAGAGGGAAGAGGGTAGAGCATACCCAGCTGATAGGTGTTTTCCATCTGAACGGCAGGGCGGGAAGCATCGTCATGGTGGCTGGGCTCATCGACATAAGACACGGTACTCACTGAGCTAAGAACAACAATGCGAGAGAGTTTCTCTAATTAGCCTGAAAGAAGAAAACATCTCCAAGTGTGCCCAAAGTCCCACTTTTGCTAAGAAAGTTTTAAGCTCACATTTCCACCTGCTCTGGGACTCTCCCCACCACAACTCAAGTAGGACCTGCAATGACTCATTGCATCTGCAATGAAATGAATAGGACCAAAGCCCTTCTTTAGGCATTCTTTCTCCCTATTAGAATGTGAGCTCCTTGAAAACAGACAGGATCTCAATGTTTGTTTATAAGCCCAGTGCTTAGCATAGTGCTCTGGCTACAGGAAGTACTTAATAAATCCTGTTCTATTCCATCTTTATAATGCTCCATCATTTACTGCAAAATAGATGACAGCAAAGGATGTCACCAGAGAAATGTCTGATGGAAAAAGAAGACAGGTTGGTCATGGGTAAGACTAAGAGATAAATATTGGGTAACCCATGTGCCCCATTGATGTAAGTAAATGTTAGAGGAGAATGAAGAAGGTCTCTTCGATGGACTCCCTGTAGGGAATACATGGGAAGGCCCAAATGAGAGTTGGCCAAGGTGGGCAGGCATGAGTAGCTTGTGATTTTCACATCATTGGAGGGCACACCCACTGTGATGAAGCACCAATTCATTGTATTATTTGAGTATTTTTATCATTTTCAAAGCAAATGAGTTAATAGATGCAAAGTGATTCTATAGAAGACATTAAAGGTGTTGAGGTCAGAGATCATCATGAGCATTAGGAGATATAACTGGAGGGAATCATAGTCCAGAATAGCCCAGAATCAGCACCTGGGGAACAAGGGGAAGAATTGAGGTTGTTACAACAAATCCTTTGCAAAAACTCTTTGGTGTTGAAAGAAGCCTCAGAAACACCCCCAACAAGAGGCCACAATTCAAACTAAATCAATAAACACCTAAGACCCTTTTCACTACTGAAAAAGGCCAATTGGTTGGGTGAGTGAGGCAATATGAGCACACCCAGGTGGTGACCTGCAAGGGGAGATTCAAGGATGGAGGCACGGAGTGGGTTTCCCAAACCCCGCCCCAGTTCAGGTGAGCCTCAATAGACACTGCTTGGTGGCAGCCTCCGAAGGGGCCCCACTGACCCACCTGTGAGGCAAGCTAGGGTATCACTTCAAAGGGGGGGTGAGATAATAGAGTTGGGGTGGGTGGGAAAAGGGTGGTAAGGTTAGTGCTTTCATTAAACAGGAGGTAGGCATGATTGTTCTTTGTTGCTCCTGGGCATCTGGCCTTTGGGAATGCAAAGGACTTATTCCCTCTTTATTTTTTAGAATTGAGTAAGCCGGTTTTGAATGATCTCTAAAATTATTAGTTATATATACACACACAGAATCTAACGTTATCTAGGTTGGCTTTTAAAAAAATTAGTTATTTTGTTAAACCTTTCTCAATTACATTTTAATTTGGTTCAGGCCACACAGACACTTATATACCACACCATTAAAAAGTGTCCATGACAAAAAGCAAATTAAATAGAATTAAAATTAAGGTCATATATATTTCACTCCAAGAACAAGAATTGAGACATATAGGCATAAGTTTGTAAAATAAATATGATTGTATTTAGTAAATCACTATGATCCAAGGGTTGATATGAACATCTGTCAAAGGATTTCTGAACTATTTTAGTTTTTTCCTTTAAAAATATTTCACAAAGGGCAGCTAGGTGGCGCAATGGATAGAGCACCGGCCCTGGAGTCAGGAGGACCTGAGTTCAAATCCAGACTCATACACTTGACACTTACTAGCTGTGCGACCCTGGGCAAGTCACTTAACCCTCATTGCCCCACAAAAACAAAAACAAAAACAAAAAAACCCAAAACACTTACTAGCTGTGTGACCCTGTCACTTAACCCCAATTGTCTCACAAAAAAAAGAAAAAACAAAAAACAAAAAGAAAGCCTCAAGAGAAGAAATGCATGAAGTTCCTTTTGGGGCAGCTAGGTAATGCATTGGATAGAGCACTGGCCCTGGAGGCAGGAGTACCTGAGTTCAAATCCCGCCTCAGACACTTAACATTTACTAGCTGTGTGACCCTGGGCAAGTCACTTAACCCCAATTGCCTCACTAAAAAAAAAAAAAATAAGGGGGGGGGCTGCTCAGTGGCCTATGAGGTCACTTCTAGAGTCATACATTCCCATGATTCTTTGATACATACTGATGGAATCATGGGTCATTTAAATACTGAAAGTTTATGCTTTGTATTCATGGTGGTATGATGTTTGGATGCCAAGGCAGATTTACTTTTTTTTTTTTTTTCTGGTGAGGCAATTGGGGTTAAGTGACTTGCCCAGGGTCACACAGCTAGTAAGTGTTAAGTGTCTGACGCCGAAATTGAACTCAGGTCCTCCTGACTCCAGGGCCGGTGCTCTATCCACTGCGCCACCTAGCTGCCCCCAAATTTACTTAAAGAGAATGAAGGTGGCAATGTGGAAGAGAGGGGCTTGAGGGATGTTTTGGGGGTCAGAGATTTTGGGTCTAATCCTCAGCCCTGACACTTTGTGCTTGTGGGCGTCTGGGCATGCCACTTTATCTTTCTAGGATTCACTTTCCTCACCTGTCAAAAGAAGGGAATGGGCCTGGGTGACCACTAAGATATCTTTCAGCTCCCAAGTTCTCGCCCTGTGGGGTAAACTCCTGGCTCTGTCAACTTTAGGAACCCTGGACAGATCTTGCTGCCCTCAGTGGGCTTCAGTGTCCTCATTTGCGAACTAAGGAACTGAGAGTAGATGATCTCAAGGTTCCTTCTAGCTCTAAATGTGGGCACCTAGCTCCTGAGGCAGCCCCTTCTGCTTGGGGATGACTCTGTTAAGAAGCCTTCCAGGGTCCCCCAGTTGTTGCTGCCATCCATTCTTTTTATTTCCTTAAAAAATTTTTTTGGGGGCAACTAGGTAGCATAGTGGATAAAGCATCGGCCCTGGATTAAGAGGGACCTGAGTTCAAATATGGCCGCTGACACTTGACACTTACTAGCTGTGTGACCCTGGGCAAGTCACTTAACCCCCATTGCCCCACAAAAAAAAAAAATGCTGCCATCCCTCCTAAGGCTTCTGTCTAGTCTGTATGGTTCTTGTACATACAGATTTATCTGCATTTTCGAGCCTCCATTATAGACTCCTTGGGGAAAGGGTCTGTTTTGGCTTTCTCTTTGTATCTCCTGATCTACATTTATTTATTTATTCACTCAATTATTTATTTGTTTATTTATTCATCTATCTATCATCCATCTATCTATCTATCTATCTATCTATCTATCTATCTATCTATCTATCTATCTATCTATCTATCTATCTATCTATCTGGCAATTGGGGTTAAATGACTTGCCTAGGGTCACACAGATAGTAAGTGTTAAGTGTCTGAGGCCGGATTTGGACTCAGATCCTCCTGACTCCAGGGCCAGTGCTCTATCCACTGCGCCACCTAGCTGCCCCCATATTTATTTTTAGTAGAGGCAGCTAAGCAGGAAGACCTGTGCCTCAGGTGACCCTGGGCAAACTGCTTGTCTCCCCTGAGTATTCATTTCCTTATCTGTAAAATGGGGATACATACTCTCCTCCCCACAACCCAGTGTTGTTGTGAGGATCAAGTGAAGTCCTAGATGTCCAATGCTTTGCCAGACTTAAAACCTAGACACAGAAATGTTGGCTATGATCATCCCACCTGAAGTGTTGAGGGTGCCCACTCTCCTGGCCACCTTCTCCACACACTGCCTTTCACTGTCTCTTTCCAGATGGCAGCCCTGAAGACTTTGGGCAGGGTTATAGCTACCAGAGAGATGCTGCCACCCAGTGGACTCACTCTCTAAAGTCTTTCCAGCTCCTCAGGGAAAATGAAATCTGGTCATCCAGGGGAAATAGGCAGGCTCTCTGAGAGCTTTGTTCCTGGAGAGGGCAAGAAGGCTTTGGAGAGCCAAGAAGTCTTTGGCTTATTACAGTTCTATAGGGGAACACATGTAGCCCTTCCTCCAAGCTCAGTGGAATGCTTGAGCATTCCTTCCTAATTTCCCCTGACCACTTATGCTCCCCTCCCTAAATAGCTTGTGTTTATTTCACATTTATCTCTTTATATGTATGTGTATATATATATATATATGTATATATATATTGCACACCCTTATGTATGTATTTGTCTCACCTGTTAGAATTTAAAATCTTTGAATATGGGTATTATTTCATTCTTGATATCTGTGCCACCAGTACCTAGCTCAGTGCCTGGCACATTGTATGATTAACAAATGCCAGTTAATTGATTGATTTGAGTTAATCCAAAGCAATCTCAGTCCTAGGAAGGCCTTCTTAGGGAACTCTATTCTGGTTTTAGTGGCAAGGTGAACCTCTAGCCCTAGCCTCCCTCTCTGCCCAACCTCCCCTTGGGAACTGGATGAGGGGGAAGCAGGCCTTGCAAAAAAATTTCAGCAACTTTAAGTAATAAGAGGCAGCATGAGTTTTGTGAGTAGAGTATTTGACCCAGTGTCAGGAAGACATGGACTTAAATATCACCTCCAACACTTAACTAGTTGGGTGACCCAAAACAAATCACCACAGCAGTGTGGTTAAGTCAAGTCAAAAAGCATTTACTTATTACCTACTCCATGCCAGGCACCATGCTAACAACTAGGGATACAAAGAAAGACAGAATGTAGCCCCTGCCCTCAAGCAGCTCACATTCTAATGGGGAGAAACACCTAAGTAGAAACACAATATACAGGGTGTCCCAAAATACAGGTCAATATTAAAACAATTTAAAATTTTAAAACAAAATTAGACCAAGACTTTTGGGACATTCTGGCCATGCAGGGCAAATTGGAAATCATCCAAAAGAATGATGATACTGTGCTCCTGGTCCCTTGACAACCAGTTGCTTCATCCCAGGACTTGCCTGACCCCTAAAGAATCTGCTTCCTCTGTCGTTCATCTGCTGGGCTGGGTGCTGGCAGAGTGCAGGAGGGGGCAGCTCTGAGGAGTCACACTTCTTATTGCTAGTTATGTGACATTCTTGGGCTATCCTTCTGCTCTGGGGCCAGCCTCAATTGGCTGTCTGTGTTTATAGTCACTCACCTCTACACTAATCTTGTGGTAAGCTCAGAGCTGGCAAACTCAGCAGGCATTCTTTGGTCCCCCACAGATTCATCTTGAGTTACTCTAAGAAGGTAACTTAACCTCTTTGTTTCAGATTGCATTCAAGACTATGACAACACCATGGACAGTTCCTGCATTGTGGGAATCTAAGCTCCATTGTTGGCCAGATTACCCTTTCATCTCCAGCTCCTCTAGAAGAGGTAGGGAATAGGATAACCTGGTTGTTGACAGCAACAATGACAATAGCTAGTATTTATATAGCACTTTCATGTTAGTGAATATTATATCCTTTGATCTTCACAGCAACTCTGGGAGGGAAGTGCTATTATCATCCTTACTGACAGATGAGGAAACTGAGGCACAGAAATATTGTCACTTTCCCACTGTCACCCAGCTAGTAAGTGACAGAACAGAGATGCAATCTAGGTCCTTTCACAAGTCTTAACTCTTCTGTTCTTTTCTCCCTATGCCATGCTACCTCCCAAGTTTTAAATAACCGGATTGTAATAAAATGTACTTCATGCTGAAAATGTACTAACCCTAACTGAACATTCCTTTGGTTCTGAAGGCACTTTGGCCTCTTTGCTCTGACATAGAAACATCCTTGTGAACATAAGTTTACATTGATTGTATTGTTGTCAAGGACAGTAACTTGAAAACAGGGCTGATATTGGGCTGTAACAACCCTAGGGGATATCCTGGAAGGTACTTTTCTGGGTAGTAGGCTTCCGCCAGTTGCGGACGACCATGGATCAGCGCCTTGAAGAGCCACAGGCCACAGTGTGGCAGTGCAGTCTGATACGGGAGCCGCAGCTCCTGCCACAACAAGGACATTGGAAAATCGTACTCTCTGTTGCCCGTAGGTTCCTGCGTCTCATTCGTTTTTCTTCCTCCCGAGCTTGTAGGCCCATCTCAGCTGCGCGCAAGCTACTCCTGAGTACTGAACTCCATCAGGCGAGGTCCTTGGCCATCTCCTCCCAGCTGCCGGTGTCTATTCCCAGAGCCCTCAAGTCTCGCTTGCATACATCTCTGTAGCGAAGCTGGGGGTGTCCAGCAGGTCTTTGGCCTGGGGATAACTCTTCATAGAGTAGGTCTTTAGGAATGCGCCCGTCTTGCATGCGGTGCACATGACTTTTCTGGGTAATGCATTTTATCAGACTATTTATTTGTCATTTGTTTTTCTTATAAGGTCAGAAGGCAAATCATGCCCCTCTGCCCCCAAATTGTAGGTATTTGGATCTTTGGCTTACATGGCTTTTGTGTAAAAGGATACTTAGTGCATTCTATGACTAGTTAGGGACCTGTGTTTTTCACCTCCTATACAAGAAGCATCAACCATGCAACTGGGCGGGGGAGGGGGGGGCTGCAACTCCCCTGAGAACAGCCAGATTAAAACTGCGAAATATTTAACAAAATAAACGAAAATACAACAGAACATAAGTAATGTTATTATGTGCTTTCCTAAGTCAATCGCTGGCCTGTGGGGGATGGGTAGGGAGTTTGACTCCACTCATCTCTACTCTATCACGGCTGAAATGATTTTCCTAAAGCTCAGGTCTAACCACGTTATTCCCTAAGGAAGCTTCTGTGCCACACTTTTGCTTTCCAGGATAAAATAAAGATTCCTCAGCTTAGCATTGCACAACATGACTCCCACCTTCCTTTTTTTCTTCTGATTCAACAAACATTTATTAAGCACCTAAGGTATGTACAACACCGTGCCAGGTCCTCTCACATCACTCTCAATCTTTACCCCATTTTTCTTTTTTTTAACCCCATTTTTCAATCCTTAGCATGATCTCTACCCATGAAAAGAAATATATATATATATATATATATATATATATATATATATATATATATAATATACATTTTGACCTTGTTTATCTAATCCTGGAAATGGAGCAATTAGAGATTTGGCTACTCACTCTTTGGCCCGGCCATGGATCTCCTTCCTCCTGATGTCAGGGCTGCTCACTGATGACATGCTGCCTCTTTTCTTCAGTAACCGAGAAGCCTTATCTTTGGTGACCTCAGACATCTTGATCAGAACCTAAAGAAGGAAAAGCCTAACATAGTATGATAGAAATATGGAAATAGGCATATTTTAATCTTGGTGGTGTTGGTAGTGGTGGTAGTAATGACATTTCTATGGTGCTTTGATACATTTATCTCATTTGATTTTTGCAATAGCCCTGGGAGGTAGGAGAGAACCTGGTGCTACTATCATCATCATTTTACAGATGGGGAAACTAAAGCTGAGAGAGGTTCAGTGACTTTTCTAGGGTCATACAACTAGTAAGTGTTTGAGGCCAGAGGGTAGTCCATTAGCTCCACGTCACTTATCTATTCAATAGTTATAAGTAGTGCTTCTGGGACAAAATAAAAATTTCGCTTAGTTTTTAAAGTACTTCACTGTCTGCACCTAAGCTCTCTTTCTAGTCTCATATATCATTCTTCTTCCTGTTCTCGAGGATCCGGCCAAAGTGGCTTTTTCTCTGTCCTTTACACACAACACTCCATCTCTTTTCTCTGTCCCTTTGCCCTGGCTCTCCTCTCCCACCTGGAATGCACTCACTCCTTCCTCCCCCTCAGCTCACGGAATTCCTCTCCTGACCCCCTCCCCCCTCCTTCTATTCAACTAGCTTGCATTTATTCCACTTATGTTTATTCTGCACCTACTTATGTAGGTGCTTCTTATCACCCATTGGAATATAAACTTCCCGTGGGTAGGGATTGTTTCATTCTTTGTACTTGTGTCCCCAGGTTCTGGAACACAGCAGGGGCTTAACAAATGCTTGTTGATTGATGGATCCCTGGGTTAAACCACAAGCCACAGCGTCTGAGAGTTGGGAATGACTTCGGAGTCAAATCCAACATGTAGCTGAACAAGGATCCCTCTTCTTCTTCTATGACATCTCTGACAAGGCTGGACCCAGTTTCTGTCGCAACCTTCCAAGGGCTTCCCTTTGAGGAAGCATCCACACAGCTCTGCTCACTTCAAACCTGGCTCATCCTGACTACCTGGAATATTCCCCCCCTCCCCATCTTCTCCCTTCCAGCTTTTAAGGTCCCCTCTTTGTATGGTTTCCCCATTCAGAATGTAAGCTCTTTGAGGGCAGGGATTGTCTTCCTTTTTGGCTTGTTTTTGCATTCCTAGAATTTAGTACAGTGCTTGGCTTATAGCGAGAACTTAATTCCATTCCTCTGAATCTGTTTCTCTGTCTCTGTCTCTCTGTCTCTGTCTCTGTCTCTGTCTCTCTCTGTCTCTCTCTCTCTCTCTGTCTCTCTTTCTCTGTCTCTCTGTCTCTGTCTCTCTGTCTCTGTCTCTCTGTCTCTCTCTCTCTCTCTCTCTCTCTCTCTCTCTCTCTCCTTCTCCTCCTCCTCCTCCTCCCTTCCTTCCCAAGGTAGGTCATTTTCCTTTTAGATAGTTCTAATTGTTAGGGAGTCCCCCTTCCTACCACCCATGAAGCCCAAATCAACTTCTCTCCATCTTTCACCCACTACTACTGGTAATGCTTCTGGTTCTGTCCTTGGGGGATAAGCAGGTTAAATCTTCCAAATGACATCCTCTTAAATACTTGAAGATGGCCACAGTCTTTCTCAGACTTATGGTTGTTGTTTGGTCATTTCAGTCATGTCTGACTCTATATGACCCCATTGGGGATTGTCTTGGCAAAGATACCGAAGTGGTTTGCCATTTCCTTCTCCAGCCCATTTTACAGATCCCAAGTTCCTCAAATTTATCCTTGAATGTAATGAACTTGAGGTTCTTCATTAATCTGGCTGCCCTTCTGTGGATATTCTCCAGTTTAGGTTATTATTCAAAGATATTTTCATTACTTTCGTGTAAAAGGAAAAAAAACACTTCCCAGAAGGAAAATGGACATTTATGGTTTTTGTTTTGTTTTGTTTTGTTTTGTTTTTTTGGTGGGGCAACAAGGGTTAAGTCACACAGCTAGTAAGTGTGAAATGTCTGAGGCCACATTTGAACCCAGGTCCTCCTGAATCCAGGGCTAGTGCTTTATCCGCTGCGCCACCTAGCTGTCCCTAAAATGGACATTTATGAAAATGTTTAAATAGGTTTTTAAAGAAATTGAGTATATTCTAAAGTCATGGGATTTAAGAGCTTGAAGGGACCTTAGAGGTGTATCTAGAAAATTCCTGATTTTACAAAGAAGGAAAGTGAGACCTAGAGAGGGAAAGTGACTTGGCCAATTTCACTATTTCTTAATGGCTGAATCAGGGTTGTTTTTATTTGTTGTTTGTCCTTCCTTTCTGAAAAGGACCATGACAGATAACATGACTTACATTGAATGGGATTTAAGTGAGGGAGGGCTGTGAAAGGTCACCAACCTCACTCTCTCCTTCAGAGCCATTTGAGTCCAGTGGCAAGATATACACCAAGATGACTGGAGATGGCCCCGGATGTTTAAGGCAATTGAGGTTAAGTGATTTGCCCAGGGTCACACAGCTAGTAAGCGTCTGAGGTCATATTTAAACTCAGGTCCTCTTGACTTCAGGGCCAGCACTCTATCCACTGAACCACCTAGCTGCCTCCTGGCAGAATCAGGATTAGAACCCAAATCTTTGGACTCCAAGTTTTGTACGCTTTCAATTTCTCCACACAGAATGAATGAGAAAGAAAGCATTTGTTAAGTGCTTACTGTGAACCAACCACTGTGAAAATTTTATAGGTGAAGTTTTCTCAGGTATGCTTCCTTTGAGGAGAGGAAGCCCAGACTAGTGAGGAGAATCAGGTCAAAAAGCTTGAGATCAAGTTTTGACTAGACTATTTATTTGCTATGTTATCTTTGTTCACTTACCTGAACTTGTGAGCATAGGTTGATCATGTAATCCCTCTGACACTCAGTTTCCTCACCTATAAAATGGTGTAAAAACCTGTCAAAAATACTTGTTTTACCTACCTCACAAATTTGTTTTAAGAAAAGTGCTTTGTAAATTATAAAAAGCTTTAATAACATGAGTGATTATTTAAAATACATGGGGTTATTCTGCTATATCAAATTTAAAATATTTTAAAAGTTAAAAATAGTAACAGTACCCCTCAACTCCTCTCAACTATAAGATAAAGAGGTAAAGATACTAAGTTTCTCTCCAGATACTTTGTAGCTAATTATAATAGTAAACATTTGTCTAGAGCTTTACATTCATCTCTCTGTGCCTCAGTTTCCTCATACGTACGATGAGGGAGTTTGACTAAATGATCCCTAAGTTTCCCTCTAGCTATAAATCTTTGATCTCATGATTTTATCTGATCCTTATAACTATCCATTTCAGTGGTTGGTACAAATATTAACACCCCCATTTTACAGTGTCTGAGCAGCTGAGATAAAGATAGGTTGAGTGATTTACTCAAGGACACACAGCTAAGATGTAGAAAAGACAGAACTTGAACCCACGACTTCTGATGCTGGTTCTAGAACTCAGTTGATTTCTGAATGGAGGAGCAGATAGTAGAGTTTGTGGCTTCTATCCTCAGAGGTCTCCATAAACCCTGGAAGAGAGAAGAGTTGGACAGTGGTTGCTATTAAGTTTTCTCTTTTTGACCTGTTTTTGGATTCTCAGTGATGGTGGAAGACTCTACTTGAGAGGGGAGGAGATTGCTTTATTATCATGTTACTTGGGATTCCAGGGTCTGGACCTGTAACTAAGGAAGGACTATTAAATTCTTTTTTTTTTTTTCAGAGATGGAGGATGCAAAGTTGTTGCTGTCATTTAGATTATACCACTTAAAATTTTGTTATATGTTGACAACACATTTGCTTCTTCAACAGTGTAGAAACAATTTAATTTAGCACCAACTTAGCAAGAATAATTAGCTAAAGTAGGAAGCTCCCAGTTGGCCTGAATTGTTAATAACACCCTCTCTATGAGCCACTCTAATAACTAATTCTCTCTCAACTGAACTTGTCTTAATTATGTCTTGTAATATTTTCACATCATGAATTGCAATATTGATTTGAGGTGCTTGGGGCTGCTTCCTTTGGGGAGCTAAAAGGGTCAGTTAATGGTTCTATGAAGGTTCATCCTGTCCTGCTTCCCAATTCCTGAAAGCAGGTGTACTGTTAGCAGGGGAATCCTAGAACTCCTGGCACATAGATGCCCCCTACTGGGAAAAGGAGGGGCCTGAGTCTCCCCCAGCTGATTACTATTTTTATCTTTAGTAGCCTTGTAGCAAATTACACTAGACTTTATTTTATTTTTTAGATTCACAGTGCCGCATGAACTTCGAAGCAAATTTCACAGAATCTCAGAAATAGAAGAGATCTCAATAGCTGTCTGGTCTAACTTATATGAGAACAATAATTCCCATCACAGCATTATTGATAAGTGGTCACCCAACTTCTCCATGAAGAGAGTGAGTGAGTGGTCTTCTTTTGGAGACTTCTGATTGTAGAGAAGCTTTTCCTGACATTAAGCTGAAATTTGTTTCTGAGGTATTTGTCCTTCGTCTGTCTTAGGGGCCAAGCAGAAGAAAAGTCCTCCCTTTTCCATGTGAAAGTCCTTTAGGGACTTGAAGAGAGTTGTTATGAAGGGCCTGTGTTTTCTCTTTTTCCACTAAAACATCCCCAATTCTTTCCACTAATCTTTGTATCATATGATTTTGAGGTACTTCATGATCTTAGCGGCCCACCTCTTGACCTTCCCCATTTTATCAATGCCTTTTCCAAAATGTGGCACCCAGAAATGGACATGGTCCTAATCAGGATTTGGAGAGGGAAAGGACCTTGGTGATGATCAAATCGAATCCTCTCCTTTCCTCACTACTTTGGTACATAAGCAGCTGGGTGGTAGAGTGGATAGAGTACTTGACCTGGGATTCAGGAAGACCTGGCTTTAGATGCTAGCTGGGCAAATCACTTAATTTCTGTCTGCCTCAGTTTCCTCATCTGTAATAATAGTACCTGCCACTCACAGTTGTTGTGAGGATCAAATTAAGTAATATTTGTAAAAGGCTCTGTAAACCCTAATGCCCTATGTAAATATTAGCTATTATTTTTACACACATGGAGAGTAAGACCCAGGGCAATCACATGACTTGTAGCCCTCTATCCACTAGATAGGGTCCTATTTAATAACTCCCCCATTTTATATCTAAGGTCCAGAACTGTGAAATCCAATGTCACATAGGTCGTAAGTGTCAGAGATGGGCTTCAAACTCAGGTCCTCAGACTCCAAATACAGCCCTCTTTCTAATATATTACATGATCTTCATGAACAATCAAGTCTTCAAACTCTTTTGGGGGCGTCCAGCTAGAATGTCCAACTTCTCTTCCAGACTCCGCATGCTTGGTGATACAAAGGGAAAATAATCAACCAATCCTAGATAGGTTTGCAGAGTTAGAAGCAGAAGGGAACTTCAGAGATTGAGTCTAATCCCGCCATTTTTCAGTGGAGGAAATTATAGTTTTGTGAAGGCGGCAAAGCTCAGCCTGAAGTCAGGAAGATCTGAGCTCAAATGATCCCTCGGACACTTCCTACTTCCTGGCTGTGACTCCTGGGCAAGTCACTTGTGTCAGTCTGTTTCCTCAATTGTAAGAGGGGTAATAACTTACCTTCCAGGGTTCTTGTGAGGATCAGATGAGATAATATTTTTTTGGGGTGGGGCAATGGGGGTTAAGTGACTCGCCCAGGGTCACACAGCTAGTGAGTGTCAAGTGTCTGAGGTCGGATTTGAACTCAGGTCCTCCTGAATCCAGGGCCAGTGCTTTATCCACTGCGCCACCTACCTGCCCCCATGAGATAATATTTTAAAGTGCTATGTGAATGCTGCAGATAGAGAGCCTGCCTTGGAAAAATCATGAGTTCAAATCCTGCCTCAGACCCGAACAAGCTGAATGACCCCGGGCAAGTCACTTAACCCTGTTTGCCTCAGTTTCTTCATCTGTATGAAGAACTGGAGAAGGGAATGGAAAATCACTCCAGTGTCTTTGTCAAGAAAACCCCAAAAGGGGTCACGAAGAGTCGGATCCGACTGAAAAATGATCTAACAACAACACAATAATGCCAGTTAATTGTTAAGGGGCCTGTCCAGGGTTCTCCAGTAGCTGCCCCGCTCTGCCACGGTCCAGGGGTGCTTAGCAGGGGTTTAGCTCAGCTCAGGTTTTCTGCTCCCTGACTGGAGGAAGGCAGACTGGAAGTGAGAGCATCTCAGGCTCCAGCCTCCACTGAGGCAGGGTGAGGGTAGCCGGGCTGGGGGCAGCGCTCCTCGATTCTGAAGGTGGGGAGCGTGAGGGGGCCCTGGTGGGGTCCAAGCTGGGGATCGATCGAAGGACCTAAGGGTCATAGGTTCCCCCCTCCACCTCAGCCGGACACCCCACGCCGCTCGCGCGGCCTTACTCCATTCCCTTTTCCCACTCCGCTTCGCCATGCGATGGTCCCCCCCTCCACCCCACTAGCTGGCTTAGGAAAAACAGGCTCACTCACTCTCTGCCAGAATTTGCTGGGCGAGGCAAGGACACGCGATGCACGCAATGCATCCCCCTCAGCGTAGGAGCGCCCGGTGCAATGGCAGACCCTCAGCGCTGGCGGGGCAGGGTTCTGCAGCGCCCCTTGCTTGGGGAACCTCGAGCCGGCCGCCGAGAGGGTGGGCGGGCGTGCGTTCCAGGCTCCCCAGCCGATAGTCTCAGTCCAGCGTCTCCAGGGCTACCGGTCCAAACAAGGGGGCTGTAGCCCTCCCCCGGCCCCGCCCGCTGCAGTCAGGTGGTCGATCCTGGGATCCGCCCCTTCTCCCCTTCCTCTTCGCACGGTCTCTCTGGGTCCTGGGCATCCTGGGCATCCTGGGCACCGCCCAGGAGCAGGCGTGGGCAATGCCCTCTGTCTGGAGAGGGTTGCCCGGAATGCTCTCCCCCCGCCCAAACAGTGGGATGTTTAGGGATAGGCAGAATCCAGAGTGATTGGAGCTCTTCGTCGGCCAAAGGAAGCCAGGGAAACCAGGAGAAGGGTGAGAGGAGGGAGAGAGGTTCAGGCATGGGGAAGATGCCAGGGCGTTGGTAGATGGAATGTACCATCTACCTTCGAGGAACCCCCAGGAGGCCAGTGCCAGGGATAAGCAGACTGGACAAGCGGGAAGAGACCAGGCGATACAGGACTTTAAAAGGCAGACAGAGGATTTTATCTTGGATTTTGGAGGCAATCAGCAGGCACTGGGACTTATTGAATATAAGCTTGACGTGGACAGAGCTGTCCTTTATTTTGACAGCTGAGAGGATGGACTGGAGTGGGCAGAGACCTGAGGCAGCCATTGGGATGATCCAGGGGCCGGGCGCTAAGGCCACACACTTGTGTGGGAGCAGCGTCAGAGAGAATGGAGTTTACTGCAGAAATATTGTGAAGGGGGAATCAGTGCCAGACTTTCTCATCTTGGGCTCAGAGGTCACTGCAGACGGTGACTGAAGCTATGAAGTGAAGAGACACGTGCTCCTTGGAAGGAAAGCTCTGGCCAAAGTCCGATCTCATAGCCTATGCTACACTGTTGGTCTCATGAGCAGCACTTCCTGTATCCCACCCTTGGACAAGCTTAAGTTTCCTCGTGGGTAAGAGGAGGAGGCAGCAGTTGTGTCCTTTGAAGGGCCTCTCAGTTCTAAATCTCACCCTATGGGATGGCAAGAGGTCAGGACGCCTTCCTTTCCTGGTAACGCTCCCTAAGGAAGATGACTAAATAAGGCATTTTCTTGCCTTCCTTTTGTTGTAGTTAACGGTATTTGGGGCAGCATCCCTCGTTTGGCACCATTGTGCTGCTGACCATTGTCTCTATCATTTCCATCTGGTTACTGGTCCGTACATCCTATTATTATTCCATGTCAGAAGAAAAATGCATAAGCAAAGTTTCTCTCTGTCTCTGTCCCTCTGTGTCTCTCTCCCCTCTCTCTGGGGAAATGAGAGTTAAGTGACTTGCCCAGGGTCACACAGCTAGTAAGTGTCAAGTGTCTGAGGCCGCATTTGAACTCAGGTCCTCCTGAATCCAGGGCCAGTGCTTTATCCACTGCGCCACCTAGCTGCCCCAGCAAAGTTTCTCTTTACAGAAAGACAAAACAAAACAACAACAAAAAACTACACAGCCCAAATACACTGTTCTCATAGTTTTCATTTATTTTCCAGAAAAAAAAATCACATTTAAATTACAACTTATTCAGACAGTTCCTCTTTTTCTTCGGTATAGAATGATTCCACTTTGTTCTGAAATGGAAACCCTCCCCACAGTAATCTGTCAGGGTCAAGAATTGCATAATCAGTATTTTAGGACAGGAGTCAAAGGGAATATGGTGGGAATATGGAGGAAAACATTTATAAAAAATCATTATTTACCCAAAAAAGTGATATCCACAGATCAGTATCCTAATCTATAAGGCAAGTGACATTAAAATATGTTGGTTCATGATTATCTTCAACAACTCAACACAACACCTTCATCTCACCACAGTTCCAGCCCTGTCAGACACTGTAGCCAGTCAGATGCCGAAGGTTGTCCGACACTGCAGACGACACGCCAAGCGGCCTGCCCACATGGGCGTTTCTCTGAGAACACTGGGTACACAGTAAAGCTTTCATTACAGACTAAGCAGTTCACAGGGTATCAGAATAAATTGCACACGGAGGCGAAAAGGCCAGGCATTTAACTTAAACTTTAAAAATATACTTGCGTGTATTTTCATCCACAATTCTTATAAACATTTTATACACAAAGTATTTTATAAAATGATAGAGCTACTTGATACGGGATCAGAAAGGGAGAAATCCAACCCACATCTCCAAGTGGGCAGGGGACAGAACAACAAAAGAATCCCATCCCCCATATCAGAAAGTGCCCTGGACTCCCAAGTTGCCAGTGAGCCTTCATTTTCCACTTCAAAGTATGGGACATTCATTAGACAGCGGTTTGTCCTGGAAACACCATAGTTGAATTTCATTACTTTTAAGGAAGACACTTTTTTTTTTTCCAGATACCTTTCCTGGTTCCTTTCTTGTGAAATGATTTTTTTAAAGTGGCATATACAGTCACATACTGGGGTTCCAAGCTAAGTCTGACCATCTGATTCCTACTTTCTGTGCAAAGTGAAAACAAGACCAATATTAAGAGTGATAACAACAAGAAATCTCTTCCATAGAAACACAAGAACAGACCTCAAACACCTCACAAAGCAGCAGGTCCTGCGGTCGAACTGCTTAAAGTACGATCACAGAGAAAAATCACAGAATCCCAGAATTTTTAGAGTCAGAAGGGACCTCAGGGGCCTACTGGTCCAACTCGTACCTGAATAAGAAACCCCTTGACAGAATCTCTAGTGAGTGGTCATCCAGTCTTTACCTGAAGATCTCCATCAAGGGGGAACCTGCTGCCTCCTGAAGCAGCCCATGTCCCTTTTTGGACAGCTCGAGTGCTTTGAGGCCTTCTTGAGGCCTAAATCTTGCCTTTCTGTATCCCATCTCCCCCATTTCTCCTCATTCTGCCCTTAGGAGAGAACAAAACTAAACCTGCTCCCTCTTTCAAGTACTTTAAGATAGCTACTGCCATCTTTAACATTGTTAGGGAGAAAATATTCAGTAGTGGTATTTCCATCTTCATCGGAATGATGAGAGTCGCTCCCTCTCCCCAACCTCCATCCAACTTAAATCATGTTAGGATTAAAATGCTGACTAGCAAAATCATCTCCAGTCTACATAAGAATCCAATTATCATCCTGGCAATTTACAAGGAAAAGAAAGAATCTGGCTTTGGACTTGGGGCAGAACGGTCGATTGGCCCTAGTAATTTGTTGGGTTACTGAAAGGAGTTTATAATGATGATGCATTGGTAATGTTAGGAATTCATTTAGGCAACAAAATAAATGAAAACCTGCTATTGATGTGCATATAAGAATGAAAGGGATGGGATGAAATTCACATTTGTATCCTCCCTGCGCTGAAATAAAATATTTAGATAGATTTGTTTATTCTGCAACAAATTAATTACAAACTCTGGATGAGAGGATGATTTAAACTGTTTGTAGAAATGCCAAGTGCTTCAGTTTTGCTTTCTTAAAACATATGTATTGTCTAGGAAGCTTTTAGCAGACCATGGAGTGTAGAGATGGAAAAGGGACTGTAGATCTTCTGGTCAACTCCCTCATTTTACGGAGGAGGAACCTGAGGCACAGGGAGGTGAGCTCACACAGGAAGAAAGGGAGGTAGTCATGGTGTGGTGCCCAGCTCTGTCGATTTTGAGTCGTGTGACCTTGAGTAAGGTCACTTTACTTGTCTGAGCCTCAGTGTCCTGAACTCTAAAATGGGGGTGATGACACTCACATTCACTGTCTCGTGAGGTTATTGTGAAGAAAGCTTTGTGTGCCCTAAAGAATTATAGAAATGGTAGTTTTTACTCTTCTTAGGTAGCAGAATTCATTCAGACCCAACTCAGTGCCCTTTTAACAACCCTAAACTCTGCTGATTTCCCTGTAAAGCACTTGGGAAACCCAAACACTGAGAAACCATCCTAGGGGATGCTCATTGCATATTGAGTTTACTGTATAACTATTCACTGCTTTTCCTTTTCCTTTTCCTAAATTTGTGCTTTTCCTACAGTACCATGGAAGTGGTTATAGATTAGTCATCCCCTTCCAATCTTGATTCAGCAAATTCAGGGCTGACTTCACACAAGTAAGGGAACTGATGGGGACTGATGGTTGTTGGCATGAGCGAGCTCTAAAACCTCCAAACGCTTTCTAGATCCCAGGATATTTGTTCTAAGTTCAGGACTTCAAATAGGTACTTTCCTGGAATTTCACAACTTTGGTTTCCACAATTTTTGGATTTTGAGGGAAATCGGTGTGTTTTTTTTAAAGAGGGACCTGGCACAGTAGAATCAGAAAGACTTGGGTTTGAGTTTTACAACTGACTCATTCACTATATGATCATGGGCAAGTCACCGCACCTTTGAGTGCTTCACACAACTCTCTAAGGCTATAAGGTCTGGTCATGTCACTTTTCTGCTCAGGAAGCTTTAGTCCTTCCTTCTTGCCTCTGGAATAGTGGAACATGCCCCCAGATTACTCCTTTGTTTGGCATTTAGCATCCTTCCCCATTCCCTCAACCTCCCTTTCCAGAATGATTTTCCATTACTGTCCCTCACCCCGATTTGGCTTCCTTGATGTTTCCTGTATCCTCAATAGCTCTGCCCCTGGGATTCTATGCCATGCACAGGCTCTCCTCCATTCCTGGGATGTTCTCCACCTTCATTTCTGACTCCTTCCAAGATCAGTTCAAATGTTAACTCTCCTGATACCCCTGGTTATCAGTGATTAACCTCCTAACAATGCCCCCCCCTCCCATGGCCCCAGTCCTCTTTTAATTTACTTATCTGCATGGGAACTCCTTGAGAGCAGGGATTCTCAAAAGGTAGGGACTTTTTTTCTTTCATTACACTTCAGCACTTTGCATGGAGCCTGGCACATAAAGAAAATTTTTGTTCAGTTGTGTCTGACTCTTTGTGATCCCACTCGGGGTTTTTCTTGGCAAAGATATTCGAATCATTTGCCATTCCATTTTCCAGACCATATTGCAGATGAGGAAATGGAGACAAGCAGGATTAAATAACTTGCCCAGGATCACACAGCTAGGCATTGTCTGACTCTAGGCCCAGTGCTCTATCCATTGTACTACCCAGCTACCTGTTGAATGACCCAACCTTCTTATAATAAAAGGTAAACACCTTGAGGCTAGAGACTGTATCATTTTTCATCCCTGCACCCTCAGTACCTAGCATATTGTCAGGTACTCTGTTGGTGCTTAATAAATGCTTTTTGGATGAATATATGAATGAATGAATCTCAATCCCCCCCCAAGATCATCTAAAGATAGGGGAGTAATCTCATTGAGGGCCACGTTCCATTCACTAATGTCGGAAGACTTTTCTCCTGTGATTATTCACTAAGTAAGTAACAAGATAAGAGAGCAGAGAAAGGAAGGATAGTGTAAAGCCTCAACAGAGAAGTGCAGGGATTATAGAGGGAAAAAAGAAAAACTCCCATTTGGTTGCCAGTGACTCATTAAGCAAAGATACCTAATAGGCATTGATAGAATTTCGAAGTTTTGTTTTTAAATGAATATTTTCATTCTGATTTTCAATTAATTTCAACCTGACTTATTTTTAGGGAAACAGCCCATGCATCGTGTTCATTTCTGAACCATTCTTTCATCTGGACTTAAACCAGGTGTTTTTTTTCCCCCCTAATTTTTTTTTTTGCAGGGCAATGAGGGTTAAGTGACTTGCCCAGGGTCACACAGCTAGTGAGTGTCAAGTGTTTGAGGTCGGATTTGAACTTAGGTCCTCCTGAATCCAGGGCCAGTGCTTTATGCATTTTGCCACCTAGCTGCCCCCTAAACCAGGTGTTCTTAACCTTTTTTGGTGCCTTGGACCCATCTTGGCAGTTTGGTGAGGCCCCTGAACCCCTTTTTTGAATAATGCTTATAAGTACATAAAGTAAAATATTTAGGATTGAAAGGAAATTAATTATATTAAGATACAGTTATCAAATATATGGGAAAAAACTCAGTTCACAACCCTAGGCTAAGAGTCCCTGACAAACTCATGCGAGTTTTTCTTGCTTATTTTTGCCCTGGAGATTGTAGCGCAAAACAAGCAATAGAGTGTAATCTTTTGAGGACGGACAGTTTTTTGTCTTGGCATCTTCCCCTCCCCCCTTCCACACAGTAAGTGGTACATAGTGGTGATTAATAAATGCTTATTGGATGAATACCTGAATGAATTAAGTACAGCTAGTCTGCATGGAATTCTGCTTTGAGGATAGACAAGATGTCAGTCTTTGGGAAAAAAGAAACATTTTTGTCTCCATAAATGTTTTCTTCTTCATTAACAACTTGTATGCGGTACCACTGCTAAGACAGTTTGCCTTTAAATGTTTGGATTTAGTTGGGCAGAATGCTGAAATGGAAGTGCATATTGACACCCTCTCTGTGCAGCTCATACATTCTTAGGAATACCCCCCTCCCCAACTGTCACTTGCAAAGTTCGTAATGCTACATTTCAGTGATGTAGAAAGCCTCATTTTGAACCTTGTGTGCTAAGAACTTGGTGATGAATTATGACCTGCCATCCTCTTCCTTAGAGCTGACAGGTTGGAGCCTTCCTATTGCTTTAAGATCCTGAAGGAGACTTTTTCCAAAGAAAAGAACCTGAGTGTGAAATGAAATTGACAGACTACATCATCCCGTGTTTGAGACTGAGCCTTGAGGAACTTCTGCAGACATGGGGAAAAAAAGGACAAAAAAGACTTTCTTTCCTTTTTTTTCCCTTTTTGAAGTGGGAAAAGAGTTAAGTAGATAGGAAAACTATAGCTCCTGATCTGAGAAAAGGTACATTTATTTGGACTCTTGGGTGTCTTAAGCTTCAGCTGATCTAAGAAAAGGGGCATCTATTTGGGGATTTTGGGCTGTTTAAACTTGGACTAACAGAATGTCAGGACTGGAATGGAATCTGAGGGGAGCATCTCATCCCACATCCTCCTACTGAGAGCGAGACTTAGTGACTTAATTTTCCAAAGCTCTTTGAGCTTGGGGTTTTCATAAGAGATGTGGGAAGTTACTATCCCACCCTCCTCCTCTTACCAGGAAGCAGAAAGGGAAGCCAGTTGATTTGGGCACACAAGGCTTCCTGGTCACCAGGGACAGCCCCAAATATTCAGTGAATAAAATGTGTTCAAGACAATAGTAGAAGCCTCAAAGAATCATAGAATTTCAGAGCTGCAAGGGGCCTTAGAGATTATTTAAATCTGTAAATAATTTAAATTATTAAATAATTTAAATTAAATTTATTTAGATTTCAATAATCTACCTGCACCCCAAATGTTAGAAGAGAAAGTTAAGATATTCCGAAGGGAAGTGACTTTCCCATGATTACCCAGCAAGAGTTATCAGCAGAGCAAATTAGAGCAGTTTGGAGCCTCTTTAAAACAAGCCACCCACAAATATGTGTGTGTGTGTGTGTGTGTGTGCGTGTATGTGTGTGTGTGTGTGTTCAAGGATAGTGGATATGGAATAAAGACTGGACCTGAGTTTTCCCCAGTGTAGGGAACTCCTGGTTAAGGAAATTCCCTGTCACTGCAGGTTGGCACCTTTCTTACAGGTCATAGTCTTAAAGAGCTGTCTATGATTGTTAGAAGTTAAGTGACTCGCCCTGGCTAAGGCCAGCTCTTTACCTATGACTAGACTATTGCCTCTTGTGTATGCAGATATATGTACATGGAAATCCACCTATGTATACAGACATACACATATATTTATCTATGTCCCTAGCCTAAATAGAAATATGTATATATACTTAAAGTTTCACTTGAACTGAGGTGTTCTTACATAATTATACTAAGTTACTTTGAGCACGGAAAGATCTTTTTTTTCCCTTTAATCAGTCCAGTATATTGCCCAAAGTGATGCAGTGAATTTCTCTTTGGGCAAATTGCAGCTCCAGTAAGAGAAGAAAAGGACTTGAAAAAAATATATCTCACTATACAAAAAAACCCCTCATAAAATGAAAATTATAGTCATAGTTAATTTTACTTATTGACATAAAATGTACTCTAATGTATAATAAGAATTCATTTCAAAAAGCATTCATCATGGAAACATGGAATTTGAAAAAAGAAGAAAACTTTTTGTCTGTCATAGAGGGGAGACAAGATTATTATCCAGCACTTAAAATCCATTCAAATGCCATTTCTTGTCTGTGTCAGATACTGGGACATCTTGATGAATGGGGCTGTTTGGAGGAATGGGGTGATATGGCTGACACTTATTATTGAGAATCTTTTGGAAATTGGACATAGAGACACTAACAACAGTTCAATCATTTTTTCATGGCTGAGGACCATTGCAGTGTCTCACAGGGTCATTATTTGAACAGGAATTCTCAACTTATGCTGCAATAGGTAGAGTTGTGGGAAGTTGGACTACGTGTTGCTAAGGCCAAGACTGAGCCTGGAAGTAAAAAAACCCCACACCAAACAACTACAAATAAACACATACACCCCCCCCACACACACACACAGACACACCCCCACACCCTCACCCCCCACCACACACACACCTCAATCCCTGATATGAGCTTGTTTTGCTATTTGCCTCTTTTTCCTGAAAGCTGAATTCAAGTAGAATGTAAGCTACTTGAGGGCAGGGACGATTTCTGGTTTTGTCTTTGTAACCCCTCCGTGCCAGTGTCTAGCTTAGTACCTGGCACAGAGTAAGTGCTTAATAAATGCTTGAGGAAGGAACAAAGGGAAGGAGGAAGGAAGGAGGGAAGGAAGGAAGAAAGGAAGGAAGGAGGCAGGGAGCAAAGAAGAAAAGAGGGAGGGAGCAAAGAATAAAGAAAGAATCAAGGAAGGAAAGGTGGGAGAGGAGGGTTTGTCTAATTAAATGCAGTTTTAATGTATTTAGAAGCCTATGACTCCCCTTCTCTGGTTCAGGGATTGTAGGCAATATTAATTCTTTAAAATTTCATAACTAGAGATGTCTGAATCACATTAAGGATCCTTGTCAGATATTTTTAAAAAATTACATTTTTACAATATCAACAAAAGACGGCATCCTTTTGAAGAGCTGCCATATGTGTATATGACTTAATTAACTCCAGAGCTGTGTAAAATAAACTATAAAGAGTAAGACGTGAGAACCAGAAAGAAATATTTACACATATGCTTTCAGTCAGCTGCCTTTCATGGAGGGCTTTATTCTAGACACTTTGAATAGTTCCGTTCCTCCCAGATATCTCATTTTCTCACTTTTGTCTCTGACTGGTTTCAATCTTTCCATTCCCACGTTTGGGGTTCCCTAGTATCTCTGAGCTCCTTAAATCCATGAGGATTCAATTTGTCAAAGTGGACAAGGGGCCCCCAAGTAACTCTAGCGTCTTGAGTACATCATTACAGATAATTAACCCTCTGGACAATGACGAGTAGGGTGGCAGTGATCCTTCCCTATCGAAACCCATTGTCCCCATGTTCATGTAAACACTCATCAAAGCCTACGTGTACAAACACACACCATGCAAACATTTTCCGTATTGTAGTTTGAGGTTATGGAGGGTCTTCTTAATAGACTTTAACCCCTGGCCCCCAGGTGTGTAGGTGCCAAAGATTACTGTGATGAATGGTAAAACAAACAGACAAACTAATTTATGGGCATGATAATGAGTTACTTTAAAATGAGACTAGGCAGGAAACTGTGTCAGAACAGGACTCCTGTAACTTTAAGGCGGGCAAGGAGGGGGTAAGGGTATCGAAGACAAGTATGCTGGATAGAGGACAGGACTCAGAGGCAGGAAGACCGAGGTTCGGGCTCCTGACTCGTCCTGCCTGTGTGGCCCTGGGGAAGTCCCTTAACTTCTCAGAATCTCAGGCAACTCTTTCAGATGGGAAATTTCAGAGCAGGTACAGATGTGCTCTGGTGGAGGGAATGTCTTTACTGCTTGTTTGATGAAATCACATCTGGTTAAAATTATGTATATCTATATGTCTATACACACATACATATGTATATATGTATATGTATTTATCCAAGAGAGGCAGTGTAATCTATTGGCTAGAAGGCTGGCCTTGGAGTCAGAATAATCTTAGTTTAAGTCTTCCTTTGACACATGACCTTATTAAACTCTCAGTGCCCAGGTAAAGCCTAAGAATGAGGAATTTCTGAGCAGTTGTATCTGTGAAGGGAATCTCCACATGGGGAATACCTTTCACCAATGAACTAACATATACAGTTCCCCCCTCCCCCCAAAAAAGTACCTAAATGCTAACTGGGTGGTGTGCCAGGGGGTTGGAGGACAGGTTCTTCCATAGAAAGACTGGACAATAGTTCTAGGGGAGTGTACCCTAAGAAGTATTTCTCCTATGGGAACCTGAATTTTGCTGGTCAGGACTAGAGGACGGCATTTCCCACCCCCCTTCTGCCTCATGGCAATGGAGGTCAATGGTAGGAGCTGTGGATTGTACCCATCTTATTGGTTCTAAAGGAATGGCCAAAATTTCTAGTTTCTAGTAATTCAGATTTTTAAAGAACATTTTGTTCATCGGAGAGGACATTTATTTCAGAGAACTTTAACCATACAGCCTAACTTAGTCTCCCCATTCCCCAAGACTTTCAAGCTGAAAATCAACATTCTCCCATCAAATGGATTCAAGGGACTTCAGAAGTCACTCAAAGACCAGAAGCATCCAGGTAGGGGGGGAGGACAGACGATGCAGGTTACTTAAGCCTGCAGAGTTTCAGAAACAGTTACATCCACAGTCAAGTAGCTATTCTTAATAAAGATTTCAAGAAATTCTCATCATCTTAAAATCACAATATTTGCCCAGTTTGAGGGAGAGGTGGCAAGTGTAGGGAAAGGGCTCCGATCCCAGCATTCTCTGGAATCATAACCATAGTTTCATAATTTTAACTTTAAATATCCCCTTTTTTACATATTATAAAAATAAGAGGCCCTGTTTATATGGCGTGCATTTTTATGAAATTTGCAGTTTGAAAAAAAAGCGGTTAAAAAGTGGTACATCTTGCCTTCTTTAAATATGTTGTAACCTTAGAATTTACTGAAATACTTTTCAATTGAACCCCACTAAATGTCAGAAGGTAGAACTTTTAATCACACTATAGAATCAGACATCATAAGGACTGGAAGAGAAAAGGAAAGCCTTATCTTGGGTCTGTGAACCCTTCTTTGCATGAGGCACCCCCTTTGAAAGCCGCTGCCAGTATTGGATTTAAACTTTATATATCGACAAAAATGCAACCTATTTCTGTAAGCCTTGTGCCAATCAACAGGACTACTAGTAAATTTATATACCATAGTTTAAATTACACCCATTTCATGAATGGTCAAATGCTAAAACTCAAGTTTGTCTAACCGCCTGAAATACAGTCTTACGGGAATGAGTACAATTTACAAATACAATAATTACATTTTAAAACCATTAACAATGTTACACCTAGAAGTAAATACTGTGGGACTGGTCTCAACATGGTGTTGTCCACGGAGGGAGAAAAGTCGCTGAAAGTAATGGACACTTCCAGCAGAAATGTCCCCAGCGCAGGTTTTACTTTGTTTTCATGAAAACCCCCCAAACAAAAACCTGTTCCATGTTCCACAGTCCTCCGTGATATGGGTTCTCCATATGCTTGCATAAGGTTCTATTAGTTATCTGCCAGGTATTTGCCTGAAAAACAGAAGGGCGTGAGGATAGGTTACCAAGCACCAATCTGTCTGACAAGGGAGTGCAAGGTGGAACATAGACATAGCTGACTGGAGATGATGGCCTCAGAGGGATCCTGGTCCCTGCTCCTTCTTACTCCACGTGGCTAGACAGGAATGTGTTTAGATGGAAGCTTTTCTTCTCTCGACATGTTATCGTACCTCTGATCTAGTGTTCAGTTCTCTAGAATAACTGTTCTACTTGCCCTGAGTCTCTCCCAAACCAAGGACTAGGAAATTTAGTGTCCACGAGACGTCCTCAATTCAATTTCTTTTTGTTTGTTTCTTGTTTTTCAATTCAACTTCTAAAGAGAAATTCACTCGGGATAGTAGGGACTTGGGAAACACTGTGCCATTGAAGGAAAGACTCTGGAACACTATCCTACAATAGGTGAGGCAGAGACCCAGGATACTGGCCTCCAGGGAATTGTTGCAGGGGGGGCAATGGTGCACAGTTTAGGAGAGACTCACCCAGGATGCAGCAGGGAGCAGGAGGTGCACCAACTGACAGCTTCCTATCTCAGACCAATTATTCTAGTTTGCTTAGTGCTATGCTCAATTGCTTATACATACTGCACAAGAGTATAAGAAGAGCTTCCAGTGCCCTGTAAATTTAGGCATTCCGGAATGAATTAGTGGTTGTCTCTCCCTAATGAAAACTGTAGGTTTAGGGGAACATGCATTTATTAAGCATCTACTACATGCTGGGGACTGTGCTAAGTGCTGGGGATATAAAGAAAGGCAAAAGCAAAAACCGAACAAAATCCCTCTGAATAGGGGGTAGCTAGGGGGCACAGTGGATAAAGCACCAGCCCTGGATTCAGGAGGACCTAAGTTCAAATCTGGCCTCAGACACTTGACACACTTAATAGCTGTGTGACCCTGGGTAAGTCACTTAACCTCTCTCTGCCCCAGTTTCCTCATCTGTAGAATGGTGATAATAATAGCATCTCTTTTCCAATGGTTGTTGTGAGGATCAAATGAGATAACATTTGTAAAACACATTTAGCAAGGTGTCTGGCACGGTTATATAAATGCTTATTCCCTCCCTCCCTCCCTCTTTGTACACCCAGTGCTCAGCATAACAGGCCTTTAATAAATGTTTGTTGAATTGAATTGTTTGAGTTCTGCTAACTCCTACCCTGCCCATTTCCCTATGGAATGTAAGCTCCTTGAGCGCAGGAACTGTTTCATTTTTGTCTCTGTATCTCCAGCGCTTAGCATAGGACCCAGCACACAGTAGATGCTTAATAAATTCTCAGTGACTGATTATCTCCCTAAGAGCATAAAATCTGGGGGCTCAAGCTAGAAATGGACATGACAGGCAATCTAGCCTAATGACCTCATCACAGATGAGGAAAGTGAGGCCTTGGCAAACACAGGAGGTAGAATCCAAGGCCAGGTCTTCTGGTTCCAAGCAGAGACATGTCTTTGTCCACTGCCTCTGGTGAAAGGAAGGAAGGAAGAAGGGGGAAGCTACCACCCTTTGTGCTTACCTGCTGCAAACCTTTTTTTAATGAGGGAAAACCGGTACCCTGCTCCCACCAGCTCGATGTCACAGCCAGAGAGGGTGCTCCCCTCACTGGTAAACTGCACAACCAATGGAGAAGGTTTGCTCGGGCCTTCGGATAACTGGAATCTCGCCAGCAAAGATCCCACCCCTCCAAGAGAAAAATAAACACCTATTAGCAGAGGAAAGCAATAATATCATGACTAACTGATAAGATGATCAATTTTAAAGTTGAACTTGGCAGCTAAAATGCAAGACTTGACTTGTGAAAATGGTATATTTCAGTTACAAGATCAATGATGAATTGTATTTATTATTAAAGATTCCTGGCTACTAGGTAAGGGCATGGGTGGCACACAAAAGTCACACTGTAGAATTTAGGGCATGCAGCCTATTTTAAAACAGGCTTAGTTTTTTCTTCCAACTGGCAGATTTAAGTCAGATGAAAAATTAGAAATATCAAAATGACCCAGGAGTATGCAGGTATCCAAACATGGGAGATACTCGTGTTAGCCTGAGAGCTCTTCTTTGCCTAGAAGATTGTCTGTTATATTGTGTGTGTGTGTGTGTAGGGGTGGGGTGATGGGGGGAAGAGAAGGGGCTGCCTGGGATGAGAAGAACCCATTAAAGAAAAAAGCCAAAAGATAAGTAAGATGGGCTTTTCGTAGATAACCAGAAGGTAAGGCCTTCTTATATCTGGTGATAGGTAATAATTGACTATTAAAAAAGTTATTTCAGGATTTTTCTTTTTTTGGAAGAGGGAAGAGGAGAAGAGGATATACGGGAGGGTGCCCAAATCTGTATAGGCACCTCTCTGGGATTGACAGGTAATAGGGCCATAGTACTAAATCTGGTAGGAACCTCAGAGGCCATTTTACAGATGAGGAAATTGAGGGCCAGGGGAGGATGTGTTTTTTCCCAATGTCACATACAGGATTATAGATCTGGAGGTTGAGTAATCCAATCTCCTCATTTGACAAACGAGGAAACTGAGGGCCAAGGAGGTCCAGTAACTTGTCCAAGGTCATGTGGGTTATCAAGGGTGGAATTTTAATCTGCATCCTCATATTCTGGAGCCAGGGCTCTTTAATTTGTAGACAGCCTCCATGAGCCATTGACATCCATACTATGTGGAAGGAAAGAGTAAGGAAAGCCCCAAGCTCCTTGGGTCATCTTATGGGATGATCAGAACCTCTGATGTAGACTTCCAGTTCAACTGTGACCATGTTGTTTAAATTCTCTGGGCCTCAGTTTCTTTATCTGTAAAATGGAAAAGAAATAAGTACCCACCACCCAAATGTGAGAAAATAATGGGATTTGGCAGATACTCAAAGGTTCACCTGGAGATTAGCCTAAACTGATTGGATTAAGCGAGAGTGGTTGACTGCTGATTAGTCCACTTTAAGTTAATTAGATTGTAACCACACCTGGCTGGCCCTTAAAGAGGTATTGTTCTCAGAAGCTAAAGACTTTGAACTTAACTTGAGACCAGCTTCAAGTCCAGTGAACCAATGGATTTGCCTGACACTAACCAATCATCTTGAAGCAGTGTGTAAGGACTGCCTCTACCCCAGACCTATAAACAGCTTCCACACTCAGTTTGAGGGGAGTCCATGGTTGAAGCAGTCTTGTGGCAGAGGACTTGAGGAAGAACCTGACCAGGCTGGAACTCTAGGCTAGATAGGCCTTTTCTCAACTCTCTGAAGTCCATGTGAATACCTGCTATACTTTAATAAATGCTTAATGCCCAAAGATTGGTGCTAAATCTTCTAATTTAAGGCAACCACACATTTAGATTTTAAACATCACACAAAGCTGTGAAGACCAAAGGCATTAATGGATGTAAAGTGTATTGCAAACCTTAAAACACTATTTAATGTCTTATCAATATTATTGAATAAACAAATGAATTACCTCCATTTTCTGATTTTTGAGAAATGTCGGGGATTTTCCACAGTATTCTTTGCTGTTCAGCATTCCTTAAAATAACAGAGGAAACAATTTTGATGTACTCTATGCTTCAGTACATTGCATCCAGGAGAAAGCTAAAACTCAAGACATTTAACACTGAAATCATTCTTTTTTAGCCCAAACCCTTTTCTCTTCCAGACTCCCCCATTTCTGTTAAAGAAAGCACCAGCCAGCCTATGTCTCAGGTAACCTCGGCATCATTTTGACCCCTTTCCTCTCTCTTATCTAATCTGTTCCCAAATTTTGCCATTTCTTCCTTATTATCTGATCCATCCCTCTACTGTCCCAGTCACTAACTTAGTTCTAGCTCATATCACTTCTCACCCAGTTTACTGAAACACTCTTAATAATTGGTCTCCCTGCCCAAGTCTCTTCTCTTTCACTTATTCTACACATGGTAGACAGCCATTTTTCTTTTCTTTTCTTTTTTTTTCTTTTTTGCAAGGCAGTGGGGGTTAAGTGACTTGCCCAGGGTCACACAGCTAGTAAGTGTCAAGTGTCTGAGGCCAGATTTGAACTCAGGTACTCCTGAATCCAGGGCCAGTGCTTTATCCACTGCTCCACCTAGCTGCCCCCATAGCCATTTTTCTTAAGCGCAGATCTGACTATGCAATTTCCCTCTTCAATCAACACCAGAGGCTTCCTGATGCCTCTAGAAAAAAAATTAGAAACTCCTCTGTTTGGATCTGAAAGCCCTTCAAACTCTGGCCACAATCTACCTTCTTTCCAGCCTCAATAGACATCACTCCCCTTTCTGAAATCTTTGATTCAATGAAACTGGCTTTCTCTCTGTTCCTTGCTCAGGACACTCCCTTTCCTGCCCCCATTCCTTTGCCCTGACCTGGAATACACTCCCTCACCATCTCCCTCACCTCCTGGAGCCCCTCTTTTCCTCTAACAAGCAAATCAGGCATCTTCTGGATGAGGTTTCCTGCCCACAAAAGCAGGTTACAATTGCACCTTGGTAGGGGTTTTTCAAGCACTGCTGTGGATCACAAGTTCACTTTTCTGTGGTGTTGAGTGTTTCAGGAATTAGTTAACATGGTGCTTGGGTAGCCAATGCAATAACCAGCTGTGGGCCAGTGCCTAGAGTTTTTCTAGCTTGGTGGGGGGGGGGGGAACTACTCACACTACTATCACAGTCTTCAAGAAATGAAGCTGAGCTTCGTGAGGCCCAAAGGGGTCAAGTAACTTCCCCAGGGTCACACAGCTAGTAAGTATCAGATAGAATCTGAACACATTTTTTCGACATAAAGTCCAACATGTTGATCAACAGACATTTATTCAGCACTAGCTACATGCTGGGGGCAACTCTCTATTTTATGATCATTTTGTTTAAAAAAAAAAAAAGACCAGACCTGAGATTTCATTGGTATGAAGCATTCTCATTGATGACATTATTCCCTACCAATGCATACTGGTATCTGCTCTGAGACTCCGAGTATTAGAGTGTCCCTGAGGCTCTGAGAGGGTGTCACAGACAGTGCATGTCAGAGGCAGGTCTTCTTGAATGGGAATGTCTCAGAGGCCTTCAGAGGACCCCCCCCCCCCCGCCCCGCCCCAAGCCCCTACATCTTATTGCCTTCCTGCCTTGGTAATAGTTTCAAACAAAAGACCTGTTTTGGCACTGGCTGATGGAAAGTCCTAATTAATATATTGCCTAATTCAGGAGAATGAAACTAAGGTAGACGCACAAATTCTTAAAAAGCTCTATCTACTTTCTGCTTTTTATAATCACATGGCAAAATTGGAGTCTGATTCCCAGCCAGATTGGAGATTTCAGTGTCCTGGACTTTCTAGCACAAAGAGGTGCTTTTCCTGTCTGAGCCACTGTGATCTCTTAGTACAGAAGGAAGGCAGACCCGCCCTGGCAGAACAAATGAACTGTCGAAAGGTTCTATGGGACTTGGTCCTTCCCTACCAAACAGCAGGGGGCAGCACCGCTTGAAGTTTGGTGACTCCACCATCAATAGGGACAAGGAACTGGACATTGTTGAGGGCGACTGGGGTGGTCATTGCGTCCGTGTTGTACTTGTAGTCGATGCGTAGGTCAGTGCTCACTGGGTCACATCTCCAGTTCACTGCCAAGTTCAGTGGAGTGGACTGAATACCCTGGGCAGACACCTGGCCCCAAAACAAACAAATAAGGAAAGAGGATGAAGGTTTCTTTCCCAGACATTCTTGATTCCTATGCATCCTCCAAATCACAAGGATCTGCAAAAGAAATTCACAGATTCCAACATTTTGGAACATGGTTTTGCTTAGAAAAAAGTCCCTTGGTGAAAATCACTGGGTCCGAATGTTTGATAGGACCAAAGATCTGGAGGTGGTGGGAAACTCAGTGTCCACTGAGTCCGGGTTACACCTGAAAGGAATCCTTGCAGTAACCTACTAGACAAGTGATCATCCAGCCTGTCTGAAGACCTTCAAGGATGGGGAGCCTACTACCTCTCAAGGCATCCCACTCCACTTGAAGACAGATCTAAGGGTTAGGAAGCTTTTCCTCACACAGCCCAAATTTTCCTCTTTGAACCTTTCACCCACTGTGCCTGGCACTGCCTTCTGGGGCCAAGTAGAACAAATCTCATCTCTCTTCCATATGACAACCCTTCAAATATTTGTAGCCAGCTAGGATGTGTCCCCAGGCTTCTCTTGTCCAAGCCATTGCCCCCTTCCATCCTCAGTCCTCTCTTCTTCAGTGTACACCTTCTTGGTTCCTTTAGCCACTCTTCATATGCCATGGGCTCAAGGCCCTTTATCCTTCTCATTGACCTCTCTGGATGCTGTCTAGCTTATCAATATTCTTTTTAAACTGTGGATCTGATAGGATGCTATCAGAAAAACTTGAAAAGACTTACATGAGCTGATGCAAAGTGAAATGTACGGTATACAAAGTGACAGCAATATTGTAAGATGATCAGTTGTGAATGACAGCTATTTTCAGCAATACAGTGGTCCAAGACAACTCTGAAGGACTTATGAAAAATGCAATCCATCTCTAGAGAAAGAACTGATGGTGTCTGAATACAGATTGAAGCATACTTTTAAAACAATTTCCTCTTTCTTAATTTTTTTTGTCTGTTTTCTTTCACATGCTTTTTTTTTTTTTGGCAGGGAAATGAGGGTTAAGTTATTTGCCTAGGGTTACACAGCTATTAAGTGTCAAGTGTCTGAGGCCAGATTTGAACTCAGGTCCTTCCGAATTCAGGGCCAGTGCTTTATCTACTGTGCCACCTAATTGCCCCCCTTTCACATGTTTTGCATGACCACACATGTATAGCTTATATTGAATTGTTTGCATTTTTAAGGGGGGGTGGTGAGGGAGGGAGGAAAAGAATTTGGAACACAAAGTTCTAAAGATCAATGTTAAAATTGTTTTCATATGTAATTTGGGGAAAATAATATTCTAAATAAATAAAAATAGACAAAAAATAAATTGTAGCTCTGAGAACTGAATATAATATTTCAGATGAGGTCTAACCAAGGCAGAGTACCATCTTCCTGCCTCACTTCATGTTACCCAAGATCAATCACATGAGCCTTTGCAGCTTCCATATCATGCTGTTTAGTCCAACAAAGCCCAGAGCTCTCTTTCCAAAAGATTGGCATATACCTCTTGTAGTGAGGGACAGGCAGTGTGGCATAGTGGGTAGAACATTAGCCTTGATGTTTGGCAGACTTGGGTTCAAATCCTGACTCAGTGCTTACTAGCTATGTGACCCTAGCAAGTCAACTATACTCTCTGAGCTTGTTCCTTATCTGCAAAATGGGGATAAGAGGAATTTTTATTCTTAATATTCTTAGCATATAGAAGCTAATGGAGGTCCTTAAAATAAGAAACATAATAAGAATTACATTTGTATTTTGAAGATATCAAAGTGGTATATGAATATTAGTTATTATTATTTATGAATGTTATTATTATTTAGCAAAAAAAGTGAATGTGATCCTTGGTTACACTAAGGGAGCTAGGGAGGCAATTGGTGCCCCATAATCTGCCCTGTTCAGACTATATCCAGAATCTTGTGTTCACTTCTGGACACCAACAGTTAAGGAGTAGTACAGTATTAAACTGGAGAGTGTCTGGAGAAGGGCATCCGGGGCAGTCCATGGCATCTGAAGACCATCACCTCAAGGATCTGGAAAGGTGTATGCTA
Organism: Dromiciops gliroides; assembly: GCF_019393635.1. NCBI lineage: Eukaryota > Metazoa > Chordata > Mammalia > Microbiotheria > Microbiotheriidae > Dromiciops > Dromiciops gliroides. The sequence goes on from NC_057864.1 coordinate 12,041,712, forward strand.
GAGAAAAGGACACTGGGGCAGAGGGGGGATGGTCATCTTCAAGCGTTTGAATGGTTGTCATATGCAAGAGAAATTAGTCTTGTTCCACTTGAACCTGTAGAGCTGAACCAGGAGCAATGAGGAGATGATGCAAAGGAGCAAACTGGGGCTTGAAATTAGGAAAAACTTCCTACCAATGAGAGCTGTCCCAAAGTGGAATGGCTTGCCTTGAGGTGCATGGGCAAAGGTCTCCCACCAGACTCTGGATGACCATTTACCAAGCATACTGTCAAGGGGATCCCTGGTCAGGCTTGGGGATTGGCCAAGACAGCCTCTGAGGACCCTTCCAGTTCTGAGGGGCTCCCACATATTTTGTTTCTTGGATCAGGTGTTGTGGGAGAGACGGGTCACTTCATTTAGAATTCTGTGCTTTTAGACAGGTATGAATTGGCAACTTGAAAAAGATCTCTTTACCCCAACGATTGTATCTTACCTGATATTTGAGCATGTCCACATTATAATAAGTTGCCTGTGGTTTTTGCTCAGACACTTTCTTTAGGTGAGTCATCAGATTTGGCATGTTTACCCAGAATTCCTTGGTGTTGGCATCACATTGTGCATCATCGCTATTCAAAGAACAAGAAAAGTTTGAGTTTCTAGTTATGCAAAAATAAAAGCACCACACAGATGTACACAGAGACATACACAGAGAAGCGCACATGCGTGTGCCCACATATGTATTCAACAACCTCTGTCTGACTTTTCTACTTATTTGTGGAAATTCTCAGTTTTCCCATCTGCAAAATGGGGGTGAGACCAGATGATCTCTTAACTGCTTTCTAGGTCTGCAATTCTGTGAATTCTGAGCAAATGGATGCTTCTCTTACCTTTAGGACAAAATCCAGGTTCATTCTTTTGGCACTTAAGGCTCTCTACAATCACATTTGGGCCTACTTCCCCAGTCTCACTCAATGCATGTTCCTGTTCAGTCAAATTGGCCGATTTGCTGATCCCCACATGAGCCATCCCAGAGTTTGTACAGGTGGTCCCCCTCTGCCTAGAATGTGCTCCCCACCCATATCTGCCTCTGAGAATCCCAAGCTACTGTTAGAGCCCCTGCAGGTTTGGTGCCACCTCCAGCCTGATCTTTTTAGATTCCTCCCAATTCCTCATATTCTAGCATTCTTGAAATAATCCCGTGTTACTCTGGATATAAACCTTATCTCCCCTTATCTGGAGACATTTTGTGTCCTGTCTAGTAGGATGTTAACTCCTTGAAGGCAGGATCATTCCATTTTTGTTTCTGTATCCCTGAGCCCCTAATAAAGTGCTTGGTATGTAGTAGATGCTTAATAAATATTGGTTGGTGGAATAATGAGGTCAGTCCCATAAGGCAGCCCACCAGATTGACAAAGGTGTCTGGGGTTGGCCAGTTAAACTTACTAAAGCTGATGATGATAATAAGCAGTTGCAATTAAAATGGAATTTTTCAGTGACCCTGGCTGAGCCTAATTGCATCAGGAGGAACTAGATTTTCTTGTTAACATTGTCAAAATTTTGTTTTGACTTATCCCTGCTCATCTGGAAAAAATTTTCCCCCCAAATTGACAGTTTTGTTAGTTTAACAACAACAACAACAACAATTTCAATAGCACTCTAAAGTTATCGTGTATACATGATGTGAGACCTATGATCAGCCTATGAGTTAAAGGCTACAGGGATTGTAACCATGGAGCTAATGAGTGTCAGGATTAGAATTTAGGGATTGGTGTACACTGTACACACTGGTTATACCAGGGAACAAGCAATCGGGTGGAACCCAACCCTCTGGCCCTTCCAGGTCTCTCTCCACTGCACCATGTTCTCCCCAAAAGAGAAGGACACTAGTAACTATTTAATCAATAATAACTATATGGTAAATAGTAACTATATAGTCAATAGTAACCATACAGTAACTCTCCTCAGCCCATTCAGATTCTGAAGCATCGAGTCATTTCACTTCGAAGTTGTGAAGGGAGGGAAGGAAAGCGGAACAATGGTAAGAAGCAAAGTGGAGCATATGAGCCTGGGGAGGTTGGTTGTCTAAAGGCCAGCCTGAGGCTCTGTGCAGCCTCTCTTTCCCTTCTGGAGTCTATTCATTGACTTGGCACCTGGATCATCTGAGAGCTGCAGCTTGAGAGCCTTGAAGGCATATTATTCAAGCCCCTCACTTCACAGATGAAGACACCGGGTCCTAGATAGAAGAGGAGATGTGCTCAGGGGCACAAAACTAGCAAATGGCATAGCAGGACCTAGTCACCCATCTTACACTCCATTCCATTAACTATTTCCTCTGGCACTAGAGGAATAAAGAGATAAAAAAAGAATAAAATATAAAATAAGAATTTTTAAAAAGACAAAACGAAGGTGAATATAGATCATGACAACTCCATCACCCCTGAAAGGGAAACTCTAGACTATGATGGAGGGTCAGCAATATCTTCCTATAAAAGGAATAATGCATGGACATTCACATGTATGTGATTATGACACACTTCTGTCCATAGTAAGAATATACATAGAGAGTAGAAACAATGTGGTTCAGTGGTTAGAGAACTGCACTGGGTTTGAATTCTACCTTGTACATTTGCTAGCTGTGAGACCTTGAGTAAGTCCCTTCACTTCTCTGCAATTCAGTTTCCTTATCTCTAAATGGGGATGACCCACCTCCCAGGGTTAGTGTGGTGATCAAATGGGAAAATAGATGGAATTGTAAAGAAAATGTTAGTGCCAAAGAAATGATTGTATGTATAATACTGTGATGAAATAATGAGATTTAGCAGACACTCAAAGACCCACCGGGAGATTAATCTAGTTCTAATTTAAGGCAACCACAATTTAGATTTTAAACATCACAGTTTGGTGACCACGAAGGGACTGCTGAACCCCTCAACCTTCTGATATTCACATTGGGTAAGAAATTTTATGTTTGTAAGTATGTTAATGCTTCATTTTTGTGGACTTTCTGTTTTTATTTATCTTTACCTGCTTTTGCCTTTAACTAATAACTTTATAAAGCATTGATATTATGAAAGAGAAAATAAAGGGGTAGAAGAAAAACAAGAGAAACTTTATCATCATCATATTTCAAGAATTACTGGCAAAGCTATTTTTTACTGTTTCATCAAGGAACACCTATTCCTAGAAGAAACAAAGGGGGGAATGTGATGAAATATTGAGATTTAGCAGACACTCAAAGACCCACCTGGAGATTAATCTAGTTCTAATTTAGGGCAACCACAATTTAGATTTTAAACCTCACAATACATACATACATATATGATCAATAAATTTTTACTGAACACATTGACATATAATGCTGAGTAAAACATATAGTAAAATTTAAATTTAGCATAGGGCAGACCTGTCGAAATCAGAAAAAAATGTCAATTATAGTATATTTTAAAAGAATGCAGTTTTTAATATTTTTCAGAGAGAACAGCTCAAACCAAGCAAAAACAGCATCATCTAGTATAGGTCCTTAGAGGACCTGCTTTAATAATCATCTGAGACTGCTTTAATCTCTTAAGTACTTTTAGATCCCTCCTTTTTACATTATTAAATTATTGAATGGTAACTTTCTTTAGGCAGTTGTACAGAGAGAACCTTTGGTTCAAAGAAAGGACAAACTCACTGACATGTGACAGGAAAAACCCTGGGAACACTCTTCTATAGAGAAAATTCAGAGAACCCAGGACTCAGAGGCCAAGAAGGCAGGGTTGGGGAAAGTGCAACTATAGAGCAGAAGAAGCATAGCAACTGCTCATATCCTAGTTCAACTAATTATTCTTGCTAATTACATGTTGAAGGAGTACAAGTGCTGAGGGTAGAATACTCTAAATTTGGAGCCTTAGGACAAATCCCCAATTGCCCTGCCCTAGTTATATCTCTGTTTTCTAAGGATAGGAACTGGACCAGTAATTTCATTGATATGGGAATTTTTAGATAAGAAGACCCCTTCTAGTAATTCAAATTGTACCTGCTTTGTAACTTAATAGCCCTAGGGAGAGGGTTGCACAGAGGTGTCAAAAGCCTGTGCCAGTTGACACACAACACTGCTGAGTGCCAGATTAAAATGTAAATTGGGAGGGGCAGCTAGATGGTGCAGTGGATAAAGCACTGGCCCTGGAGTCAGGAGGACCTGAGTTCAAATTCGGCCTCAGACACTTAAGACTTACTGGCTGTGTGACCCTGGGCAAGTCACTTAACCCCAATTGCCTCACAAAAAAAAAAATAAAATGTAATTGGGAAATGCTTAACACAATAATGGAAAATACAATAATACATAGATATTGCTAACAGTGTGGTTTTCTAAGTCAATGTGCTGGTCACAGGGATCCTTTTGTATTGTATGGTTCAGTGGCCCCATTTCTATTGGAGTTTGACATCAAAGGATGAGGGCATTGAGAGTTTAAGTGGCTTGTCTTGGGTCACACAGCCAGGATTTGGTAGTGGTGAAATTTGAATCCTTGTTTTCCTGGTTCTAAGGTCAGCCATCTAGGAAATTGGGGATTCTGCCCTTTGCTAAGTAATTAATAAATGTTCTCTCTCACTCTCTGCCTCATTTCTGTCTCTGTCTCTGTCTCCCTCCCCTTCTTCCTCTCCCCCTCTCTCTTCCCCTTTTCCTATCCCTCTTCCTCTCCAGTCTACCTATCAACTATGACAAAAATCTTTTATTTTAAGAAAAAAAGAAAATATTTGTTTGTCCTACTAGAGTGTAAGATGGATGAGGGCAGGGAACAGGTCTTAGTGCTATACCTCCACAGCAGTGTTATACATGGATAAAGTCAGTATTTAATACATTTTCTTTGTTAAAGTCATTTGCCCAATTCCCCCCCCCCCTTTTTTTAGTGAGGCAATTGGGGTTAAGTGACTTGCCCAGGGTCACACAGCTAGTAAGTGTTAAGTGTCTAAGGCTGAATTTGAACTCAGGTACTCCTGACTCCAGGGCTGGTGTTCTATCCACTGTGCCACCTAGCTGCCCCCTGCCCAATCCCTTTTAATCTTAGCACTTTCACTTACTGCCTGTGTCTTTAGAAATGTCATTGCCCATTTTGGTGCCTTAGTTTCCTCCTTTGTAAAATAAAGGTTTTGCACCAGATGACCTCTAAGATTCCTTTCATTTTAAAATCTGTGATTTGATGCCAAGAATATGAATTGTATTAAAAAAAATATCAAACCCAACATCATTTCCAATAGTCACTTTTCTGTTTCTGAGTAAGTACAATTTAAATAGAGTGCTTACTCATTTGTTTCTGGAGTGTTTTTTCAGCTTGCCAGGGAAGGCAGGCTTTTTAAATACATACACTCTCTTGCGCACACACACACATGCTTCCTTTGCATGCTGCTAAATATTTCCCTTTGATCTGAAAGCACTTGTGTCAGATGCTACTCTTATCAACAGCTAATCCCCCACCCACCTACCAAGCAATTGGCCACCCCCATCTCTGAAGAGTTTGCAGAAAATGGTATTTACCAGCAGAGAAGTTGGGGGTTTGGCAGGACGTGTTCTAACCTGTTGAAATTCACCACTCGGAAGGTCAGGGTGGCTGGGGAGGGGTTGTTGGCAAAGTGTCTGGTGATGCCTGCAGGGAACGACAGCACCATCTCTCCAGTGATCTTCACTATACACCTGGGAGAGCAAACACAGTGAGGGGATGGGAAGAGGGAGAGTCAAGTCAGAGAGCACGAAGTGAGAGGTGGACCTGTGGGGTGGACTGATGCCTCTGTTTCTTACCTGGCTCACCATTTTGGATTCTCAGAGCTAGAAGGGGTTCCAACATGTATCATTCTACAATGTACCTTCCCAGTAGTTTTCTGGACCTTCAGTGAGAGGGAAACCGCTCCTTCCTAAGGCAGCCCCTTTCATGTCTAGGCAATAGGATTTTTCCCCCTAACAGAAGCAAGTTTGCCCATTGATGCTGCTTCTGTGGCCAAACAGCACACAACTAATTCTTCTCCCATATGACAGCTCCTTCATTTACTTGAAAATGGCTGTAATGTTTCCTTATCTCAGAATCACTGAATTTGAGAGTGGGGAGGGGTCTCAGCAGTTGTCCAGTCCAACCCCATATAGCAGAGGAATCCCCACGATAATGGCCCCTACAGTGCTCAGCTAGCCTCCCCTTGAGGAGCCAGCTCTCCAGAGACAGTCTGTTCCACTCTGGGCCAGACGGCTCTCATTGCTAGGAATTCTGGACATGGAGCCCAAAAGACTTCATTCCTGGCTCCTCGCTCTGTCATCGGGGCTCAGACACCAAATCCAATGCCTCCTTCACACTCAACCCTTCAAATAATTGCAGGGAGCTGTCACGTCCCGCCCGGAGTTTTCTCTTCTCCAGTATAAAGATATATCGCGTTCTCCTTCAACTGATTCTCACATGTCACAGCCTCAAAGCCTTTCACTCTCCTAATTGCCTTCTGTTAAACACTCTTTGGTTCAGTTTGGGGGAGACTGTCTCCAGTTTATCAATGGCCAGTAGGCATCAAGGACTGTAGTCTGTTTGGTAGGCAGTAGGCACTTAATACATGTCTAGTATAGTCATTGATTATGCTGACTCTGCAGTTTAGTCTAATAACTCATTTTGTTTTCTTCCTTTAATGAGGTAAAAAAAAGTTTTTTTTCTTTTTCAGGGAGTTTCCATATCACAGGGGGCTTCTGGGAGAAGCAAGGTCTTTTCCTTTCTGGACTTCGGCTTGGCGGCAGGGGCAGGGGGAATAGGGAGAGTAGACAGATCTCATTCTTTATCCATGTGTTTCTTTTTACTAACCCCCTATTATACTTTAAAAAATACTTAAAAGCCTAAATTCTTGCTAAAGCTTCTACTTTAATGTGACCACTTGTTAGATTTTAGATATCACAGCTAGAATTTTAGACCTTACAGGAGAGAGGTCCCTAGTCAGGAAACTCCCTCTACCAATGCAGCTGGGCAACTACTCCCGAACTTAAAGTCTTTTAGAGGTGCTCAGGGCATTGAGAAGTTAAACAACTTGCCTAGGGTCATATAGCCAGTATGAGTCAGAGGTGGGATTTGAATTCAGGTCTTTTAGAATCTACCACCAGCTACTGGTCCACTATCCAAAGCTGCCTCTCAGTCCCTTGATGGGTTTTTGACTGAAAGACTGGTCCATGCAATAACTTCTACAAGTCTACATTTCCACATTTAGGGCATTTGTCTTGTCAGGATGGAAGGATAACTTGTCTTTCTTGAGAACTGGGCAAATAATTACTCTGAGATGATTTCATGTCCTTTAATAGCTGGAATTTATAGCAAAATGTATATTAGCCTGAAGGGTCCAGAAAGGTTTTTGCCCCCAACCATTCAAATGGATTTGGCAAAGCTTCAGCTGTTTCTCATTTGTGTCCAACTCTCTGTGACCTGATTCGGGATTTTCTTGAGAAAGACACTGCATAATTTGTCTTTTTCTTCTCTAGCTCATTTTACAGATGAGGAAACTGAGGCAAACTGGGTTAAGTGACTTGCCCAAGATCACAGCTAGTAGGACAGAAAGGACTGGTGTAATGACATATGGCAAGTATAAGAGGCCGCATGCCAAAGCAGTTAGAATGTTGGAGGAGCTGGAGTCAGGAGGACATGACTTCAAATCCTGCCTCTGATACTAGTTGTGTGAGTAGTTAGGTAAGTCACTTTAATTTTTTTCCAGTTTTCTTATCTAGAAAATGTGGATAACAATATATGTAGCAGAGACTTCCCTCAGCTGTCTTGGGGTTCAAGTAAGGAATTTTTGGAAAGTGCTTGGCAAAGATTCAAGTACAAGATGAGAGTTGCCTCAATTGAACAATAAATGTCTTAATTTCAGTCCCCAGAATTGTGCTACTAATAACAACAATAATAAATGACATTTATATAGCATTTTTTTGTTTTTGCTTTTTTTTGTTTTTTGTTGCCAGGGCAATGGGTATTAAGTGATTTGCCCAGGGTCAAAGTGTCAAGTATCTGGGGCTGGATTTGAACTCAGGTCCTCCTGAATCCAAGGCCAGCGCTTTATCCACTGCATCACCTAGCTGCCCCCCTACATAGCATTTTAAAACGTGCATAGATTGGGCAGCTAGGTGGCGCAGTGGTTAAAGCACTGGCCTTGGATTCAGGAGCACCTGAGTTCAAATCTAGCCTCAGACACTTAACACTAGCTGTGTGACCCTGGGCAAGTCACTTAACCCTCACTGCTCTGCAAAAACCAAAAAAAACAAAACAACGTGCATAGAGGACCTCAGAAGTCTCCTCCACTACTAGGCAGCTTGCTAATTCTTCCTTTACCTTTGTGAGGATCAGAGTGCCATCCCCCTGCTGAGAAAGACATTGTGAGAGCCAAGGCATCACCACCCTGAGGAGAAAGCATGTGACTGTAAGTCATGTCAATCAATGCTAGCAGCCAATCAGCTTGGAGCTGTGTGTGTGGGGACTGCTTTGCTTCCTGTTCCACAGGGGGCTTCTGGGAGAAGCTGCTGAGGATTGCCCTTTTCCTTCTGGGACTTTGGGTTGGTGAGAGAGAGAGAGAGAGAGAGAGAGAGAGAGAGAGAGAGAGAGAGAGAGAGAGAGAAGGAGATATAGGTTTTTCTTCCTTTACCGTATGCCATGCTGAGGACATGGTCGCTGAAAGAGAAGGAAGCTGGTCAAGATACCAGAAAAGGGCAATGCTTCAGAATAAGTTTTCTTGACTTGTCTGAGCATCTCATCTATGGCAAATTAGGCAGGAAAGAAGGAAACTGACTGTGTTTGCAGTCAGTTCTTCCCCTGGGACCAGGCATCTACCACTTCCTTCCTTTGGGTTGACCTAGATGCCAGGTTGATTTCTCTCTGTGACAGGCTATAGAGAAATTTGTCTGCTATGGTTGGATAGGAATAATTTCAGAATGATTCTGGTACAGGAGATGAATATAACCAAGCCTTTAATAAAGGGCTGCTCTTTTCTTGGGGTTAGCAAGCAGCTCTGAGGTGGGAAAAGATAGTTTTACCACCATTTTGCATCGTGCCCTCCCTCCCACACACCCTCTAGGCCTATACTGAAAATCCCTTAAATACACAAATGCTGCCCTTCAAGGGAACAGAATGGTATAAAAGTGAGGGCACTGGAATGAATCAGAGGACTGACCGCTTGCTAGCTAGGTGACTGGCAGAGTTAGGAGAAGGCTTGGAAGCTGCTATGTCCAACCTTCTCATTTTATAGTTGAAGAAATGGGCTCAAGGAGGAGAAGGGACTCACCCCAGATCACACAGGTATTAAATGTCATGTTCTGTCCCTTGCAGGTTTGGACATTTTTCTTGGTAAAAAGGAGCTGAAACCTGAAGAGACCTCTGAGAAACAGCAACGCAGAGAAAAGTACTTGGGGAGAAACCAACAGTTTTGAAAGGCCCAGAGAAAGCAACCACTCAAAAGATGAAGATTTACTAGAGGCAAAATGGACTGAAGATGTTATTTCCCAACAAGGAAAGCATTGAGGATGACAGCTAGGAAACCCTGCTGACAACTCCAATGTTTTGGTGCCTATGAGACAGCATATATTGCCCATTTGTGGTGTGTCTGACAGAAATACGAATGCTGATTTCTCACCCTAAGATGGAAGTGAGGTGCTTCATATAAAGAAACCTAGTTTGTAACTTCTTCCTCTGAAGCAGCAGGATGGAACCAGAAATGGAAAAGATCCCAAAAGCAGTATGAAGGAAAGCCCTGAGACTGTCCCTCTTCTGCTTGAAGAGAGACAATGTCAGATTGGCCCAGATGGGATGATGACTTGTAGAGAGGCAATCCAATGGAGAGCTGAGAAGAGAGCTTGGCTCCCTGATGATCTGAGATTTGCACCTGCTGTTGGGAGCTGAGCTGATTTGAGGGAAAAAAACTTTGGTTTGGGGAAGCTGATTGAAGGAAGAAGAGTTCTTTGATGCTTAATAGAGCTGGTTGAGAAAAGGGAGAAGCTTGTCAACGTTGCTGTCACTGTCGCCCACAAACAGCTAGTCTATTTGTTGGAGTGAGGGCTGTCTTTTGGTTATGATTTAGATGAAAAGGCCATTGAGGATCCTATCAATCAATTCTATCAAAATCCTAATGAAATGCAAAATACTGTGATTCTGTGATTTCCAAGTGCTTACGTAGCCTTTGCTTATGGATTCTCGGTGAGGGAGAACCCCCTGCCTCAAGTTTGTTTCATCTGGGGACAGCTCTCATTGTTAGGACATTTTTCCTGATGTCAAGCCTAAATTTTTGCAAGTTGGACAGGTATAAAAATTCTTAGTTCAAATGAGCTCTCAGAAGATAAATCTCCATGTATAAAATATGGATGAAACTGAAGCTCAAAGCCAACTGCTATTTCAAAATGTTCAAAAGTAGGAACTGTTTGGGAATAGTGGCTTTTCATTTTGTGGACACCTGTATATTTATATACCTCAAACTGCTGCCAGCCTTCGAACATTAAATGTGAGGTCAGTGAGCTAAGAAGCAAACATTGTTTCTCAAGTACATTTTCAGGCCTGGGATCAAATACAAATATTGGCCATGGATGTTTGGCATGTATATATAATCTGTGTAGATTGGGTCCTACAATGATTATTAATAACCAGTGATTTGGGGGTGATTCAGAGTTCCCCTTTTTCTATAGTCCTCATTCCAAAGTCCAGTCTCTTAAAGGATATTACTGATAATGAGATTGAATGAACTCTCCTCTATCTTGGTCAGACCCCACCCAACCTTACTAGGAATTTAATCCTATTTTGTTCAACTCTGGTTCTTTGATTAGATTTCCCAAGGCTGGGGTGGGGGGAAGGTTAATTTAGAAGTAAATAATGTAATCAAAGTTTATTGGAATAGCTCTAGCCTCACATTGTAATATTCATCCTTTCTCATTACTTGTTAACCAATCAGAATTGATTGCCACCCTCTGGAACACCTATTTTTCCAAGGCCATATGAGGGTCTTTGGCATTGGAGAGTGCCACTGATCTTTTTTAATAAAAGAGAGATGACTAATTACTCAGACATTATGTTTCTCCAACTTTTTAAGTGTCAAAGTTCTGAAGGTGAAGATGCCATTCATGCTGGTTGCCCAGTACAATTCAAGCAAACAGTATGGTGAAAACAGATGTTCAGTCATTTTAGACTCCTCATGACCTGACTTGGGGTTTTCTTGGAAAGATATTGGAATGGTTTGCCATTTCCTTCTCCAGCTCATTTTACAGATGAGGAAATTAAGGCAAACAAGGAAGGCTAAGTGACTTGCCTAGGGTCACACAGCTACTAAGTGTCTGAGGCTGGATTTGAACTTGGTAAGGTGAATCTTCTTGACTCCAGGCCCAGGATTCTATTCACTGTGCCATCTAGCCGCCTCCAGACATAGGTTCTACAAATAAATTTCTGGCTCTCCACTAAGTGAATGAAGACAATTATGTTTTCAGAATGTGTGCTTGCATGTTCGTGTTTGGGGGAGGGGGATGGATTAACAAGTTTAAGTCAAAAACAGAACTGCCTCCCTACCCCACCTCCTTTCCCACCCATTTGCTGGGAAAATTTACTGGCTAAGATTTCATTAACTCCACAGCTGTAACCTGGGCTGACTTGGCAGTATATTTTTCCTGCTAGGAATTTAAATTGTATTGCATATTAATCCCACACTATTCTGAAAACAAATACATTTGGTGATGCCAATCACAGCATCACATTCCTGATATAAGGGGAAACAAATTCATACAAGAAAGCAGCCCCTTTGGACAACATGTTGGGTTTGGTGCTGGTACATTTTGCCAATATATTGTTAATGCTTCCCTTGCTCATTAAGGGAACTGGGAATATGTGACCTAGAGAAGAGATGACTTGGCTGGGGCAGGAGAGGGAGTGAAAGGCGGGGATCACTATTGCTCTCTTCAATCATCTGAAGGAATTTGCCTGGAGAGGGATTAGAGTTGGTTTGCTTGTCCCTGGAGGGCAGAACTTGTGGTTCCTCCTTTGTTTGTTCCTGTTCTGAGGACCAAGAACATCAGGAAGGTGATGTCTTGACTTTCTAGTGAATTGGATATAAGTGAGGCATAGCTGTGCCCAGTCATCAGCCTACTAGGAAGTAGGGGGATGTAGTAAAAAGAACACTGCATTTGGAGTCATGAGACCTTAGTTAGGGGGAAAAGGGAACAAAGATTATTAGGCACCTACTGTGTGCCAGGCACCATGCTGTTTTGTAAATGTGATCTCATTTGATAGTCAGAATCCTGACATTGCTTTGTGTTACCTGTGCCATGTTGGGGAGTCACTCAATGTCTCTGAGCCTTGGTTTGCCCTTCTGGAAAATAATGCAGTTAGATTAGATGACCTCTAAGTTCACTTTCAATAGGAGTTCATGATCTACGCAAATTAATCAACCTTAAAGCCTACATAAACGGGAGCTGTTGTTATCACTTTTGTAATTTATGATCCTCTGACTTTACTATGTTTCCAAGTTACAAAGAGGCACATTTACATGTGATTTCTGGAAACAAGCAAATACCCCAACTTTCTAACCATTAGAACTGCCCCAACATGGCATGAGCTCCATGAGAGGTGGTGAGTTTCCCTTCCTTAGAGGTCTTCAGGTAGAGAGGCTGGATGGGGGCTGGTTGGGCTTGAGGTTGAAAGGATTCTTCTTCACATAGTGGCTGGATTAGATGGCATTTGAAATAATGATATTAACATCCTAGAAGGCAGATGTAACTATGGGGATTAAGTACTTTGTTTAACTGGGCACAGAACATGGACATCAAATGATCTGTTAAACAGGGAGGCCAATGTTTCTCTCAGGTGTGTCTGTTGGGGGAGATGTCCCATCCAGAACCAGAGAGTCTTCCCTTTCAAGAGGAATGCTCTCTAAATGCACCCACTTATCGATGATAGGGGGCCTGCTGCATGGAGCTCAGGTACTCAGTCTGAGGTAGCATCCAAATCCATCTACTGCTTGTGTTATTGTTAGTTGTTGCTTCTCCACCATCAGGTCCCTATTAATATATTGAGGTTCTACAACAAGAGACAGTGTGGAGGAATGGGTAGACAGTGGACCCTGAGATGAGAAGATATGGGTTCAAATGTCACCTCTGATACTTACTAGCTGTGTGACCTTGGGCTAGTCATGGGACCCAGCTGGGCCTCAGTCTCCTCATCTGTAAAATGAGTTGGATTCTACAATTCTTTCTAGCTCTAAACCAATAATCCTATGATTTCTATGTATGCAAGATAAGATGCTTTTGGTTTTAGTAACAATGTCTTATTCAGCATGAAATTCTCTTCCCTTTACTAGTTAAGTCACCTATTATCTGGCCAACTAGGTTTTTTGGAGTTGAATGTCATATGAACATCCAAAGTTGAAAAACAAGCAATATGCAGTTTTCCTGACCAAGCTTGGCTTAAGGCAACCAGGTTCTTCACTGGCCTTTAGGCAGGTTGGGGTAGGGTTAGGACTGGGGCTTACTTGCTGGGGTCTGCTCCTTTGAAATAGGCATTGACCGTTTCTGTGAATGCTGCTGCCACAGGGAGGGTGTCCTGAGCTCCCATTGTCAGAGGGCTGGGTCCCCGAGAAGAGCCTGGAAAAAATGGAAAACTTTTACTCACTCTGGATGTAGAAAGCATGTGCCAAAGGTTTGGCTAAAACAGTGATCTGGAGATTTTAGGAGAGAAACACACACATTTGCTAAAATACCCATGACTTTGTTAGAATAGGGAGCTCCCAGTATGCAAATACCTGCACCAAAGCAGATCACATCCCATCTATGATTTAAAGAATACCAGAGAGTTGTTTGAAGTACTCAGAGGTTAAGTGACTGGCCTCAGGTCACACACCCATTAAATGTCAAAGGTGAGATTTGAACTCAGGTCTTCCTGGATCCAAATCTAGCACTCTATCTACCATGCCATACTGTCTCTTCAAGTAAAGAAATACATTACAAAAAAAATCAAGCCTTTTTTTTGGGGGGGGAGAGGGAATGGGGGAGAAAGTGACGTGAAATTCTAAGAATTATGCATCCTTCTTCAACTCAGAGCTCGAGTATTTAAAAATCCTTGGCTGGTTTCAAGATAAATATACTTTCAATATTTCTAGTGTGTGCTTTAGAAAAGGAAAAATACAAAGAGCCAAACCATGATCATGCTTCCCATATATTTCTGATGAGATGGTAACTGGCTGGCAGTTTGTACAGCATAAAAACATTTCTAAGTAAAAAGGTTTCTTTTCCCTTGGGAATTACTTCTCTACGCACACTTCTTGACTTCATTATTTGTTTTTTTGTTTTTGGAAGGGCAAATGATATCCTATGATGTGATACTTTTTCTAGGTTAACCCCAAGGTCAAAAGAAACTAAATGATTTGGGTCTGGTGAGTTAAAATTTATTATAGGGCATGGTGCCACATACTCTTGTAATCCCTGCTACTGGGGAGGCTGAGGCTGGTGGACCACTTGAGTCTGGGAGTTCTGAGTGGTAGAGGGCTAAACCATTTGGGTTTCTACACCAATATGGGGAGCTCCCAACAACAGGGAACCATAGCCCAAGGAGTCATAAATTGACTCAAGTCAAAATGGAGCAGTCGAAAGTATCCATAACGATCAATCATTGGGATTGGATCTGGGGGTGGCCAATGTACTTACAGCCTGGGTGAGATAAGGCAACCCAATCTCAAAAATAAAAGTGAAGAAACTCAATCTGGCCATCCAAGAACATACATAATGAAGTTAAATGTCTTTCGAATAGAAGTCATACATACCCCATTCACACAAAAAAGTGGTAATAGCAAATGCAAACATGCGTGGAAAAACTCAGTTTCTTCAAGTTTATCCTTCTCTGATGGCTTACTATGCCAGGGAAATGAACGCCCATTCTTGAGATGTGTCAGCAGAGAACAAACTTTGGTTGTTTGGAACAAAATGGAGAGCATTCCAAGGACAAGCTCAGTAACAGACTGGATTGGTTGTCCAAGGTCTATGCTGGGTAGACTCCAAGAGGCTTACTACCAGAAAGGTGGTCATCAGATTAGGGTTTTCTTGCTCAAAGCAACACAATAAATAGGAATGAAAAGAAAAATAATTAGTCTTACTTGGTTCCTTTTCCACTTATTCAATAAATGGAGCAAGAATAGTAGGAAGATGAAATATGATCTCTTTTGTTTGGCATTCAAAGCTCTTCCTGACCTGGTCCTTCCCTGTCTTTCCAGTTTTCTCGCAATTCCTCCCCTCCACACATTTTATGGTTCAGCCAGACTGATCCTCACATTCCCATCCCCTATTCCCATGACTTTGCTCCAGATGTCTTCAACGCATGGAAATGATCTCCCCTCCACCTCTACTCTGTAAACTTTGAGATTTGACCTTAAGCCTTCTGCAGGAGGCTTTTCCCACTGCCTTCCCCTCATTGTGCCTTCTCTTCCATGATTACCTTCCATCTACTATGTTTCTACCTTGTATGTTTTGCATATACAAAAATATAAAAATAACATTTATTTAGGTATTGTCTCCCCATTTGAATGAAAGCTCTTTGAGGGCAGGGAAAGATTTTCTTTTATTTTTCTTTATATCTCTAGTACCTAGCACATAGTAGATGTTTAATATGTGTTTTTTGAGTGATTAAGAATCATATAGGGTTTTTTTTTTTTTGGTGAGGCAATTGGGGTTAAGTGACTTGCCCAGAGTCATACAGCTAGTAAGTGTCAAGTGTCTGAGGCTGGATTTGGACTCAGGTCCTCCTGACTCCAGGGCTGGTGCTCTATCCACTGTGCCACCTAGCTGCCCCCATACAGTTTTTAGATCATGTGCCGACATTTGATTGTTCTTATTCTGAGTATGAGGTCTTTGTCCACTTACACACGAGGTGACCTTAGATCAGGCATGACCCCTGACTATGCCAGATGGTTTTGGGATCATAGGATTATACCTATAGAGCTCGAAGAGACCTCAGATGCTGTCTAGCCAATTTCCCCTTATTTTACAGATGAGGAACTGGAGGCTCAGAGAGGGTCAGAGACTTGTTCAGAATTACACAGTTAGTAAGACTTCGAGCGAGGTCCCCTGATGCCAAATCCAGCCTTCTGCCTCCACACAGATGCCTTGATCACTGGTTGCAGTTTGCTTGTGTCTGTTGCAGAGAATTGAGAAAGATTCTCTGAAGGACTTGAAAAACGGACCCAAAGTCAACATTAACTTTGTTAGTTGGTGATTTCAATAAGAAAGCGGGCATAGGGAAAGATAGCAAAAAGGATTCTGAAAAATGTGGTTTCAGGTCAAGAACTAAGAGATAAAAGATTATAGATGACTTATAAGCCATATATACACCACTACAGCATGACTGCTTTCTTCAGGTAGTCAGCAGACCTTAGATATGGTGGGGCACTGAATGGTATAAAAAGGAAGCTGGCCATATCTCTATCTCTATCTCTATCTCTATCTCTATCTCTATCTCTATCTCTATCTCTATCTCTATCTCTATCTCTATCTCTATCTCTATCTCTGTCTCTATCTCTACATCTATCTATCTATCTATCTATCTATCTATCTATATCTATATATTTTTTTGTGGGGCAAAGAGGGTTAAAGTGACTTGCCCAGGGTTACACAGCTAGTAAGTGTCAAGTGTCTGAGGCCAGATTTGAACTCAGGTCCTCCTGAATCCAGGGCCGGTGCTTTATCCACTGTACCACCTAGCTGCCCCATGGCTATATTTTAATAGACAGGATGAGCCTAGTTGGTTTTGTAGTTGGACTTGTAAGAGTAGATATCAAAGTCACTACCAAATTAGAATCACAGAATCTCAGAGCTATAAGGGACCTCAGAGATCATCTTGTCCCATCTGTCCCTGAACAGAAATCCCTTTGCAGTATTGCCAACAAATGCTCCCTCACCCTCTGCCCTGAAGAACTCTAATGCAGGGATACCACTACCTTCCATGGCATCCCATTCCACCTTTGGACAGCTCCAATTGTTGAGAAGGTTTTCCTGCATCGAGCCTAGTTTTTCCCTCTGCAACTTTCCTATGTTCTTCCCCTCTGGAGCCAAGCAAATGGCAATTCCTCTTTCTATGCAGCAGCCCTTCAAATGCTTGAAGACAGCTATGCTGTGCTGTCCTTCTCCCACACCTCAACCTTCCTGCGTTTTCTCCTTTTTAAGCCAAGCAGTCCCATTAGGTCCTTTAAATATCCTCACCTGCCATGGTCAGTTCCCTCACCATCCTGCTTATTTTCCTTTAGGCACATAACGTTTCAATTTCCTTTCTTAATGGTATACCTCGAAAGAGGTCAAGGGACTTGCCCAAGGTTATATAGTAATAAGTGGCACAGATGAAAATTAAACCAAGTCCTCCCTTCTGAATCCAATATTCTAGGGCAGAATGCAGGGGAGAAGAGGAAGGTCACTCCCTTATTCTTTCTTAAAATGTGCCCTGAACTGAACACACTACTGCAAGCATGGTATGACCAGGAAAGAATTTAGTGTCTTGGATACTACTCTCTTAGTAAAATAGCCTACATTCACATCAGGTGTTTGGATTGTTAATCACTCTTGATTCTTAAAGAGTTTGTTGTCCGTAAACCCCCCAGAATGTCATTGAACTGTTTTCTAGTCCTCTCCCATTCTGTACTTTTCCAAGATTTTTGAACCCAAGTGAAGGACATTATATTTATTCCTATTATGTTAAATAGTTCAAGTGTTTTCTTGATACCTATGAAATATAAAAAGACCCAGGGAATGACCTTGGGCAGAATATAGAGTGTTGTCTTCTCTCTAGAGGACTGATGGAAAGACATTGTTAGGAATCATTGTAGATGGGAAGTCAGTGATGGGTTGCAATCTATATCAGTGGAGGGATTAGCCACAGAGATAAAACTTATAAATCATAAGTTCATTGGGTTATGGTGATAGGGTTGGAAGAGACTCTTGTTTTTTTTTTTTTTAGTGGGGCAATGAGGGTTAAGTGACTCGCCCAGGGTCACACAGCTAGTAAGTGTCAAGTGTCTGAGGCTGGATTTGAACTCAGGTACTCCTGAATCCAGGGCCGGTGCTTTATCCACTGTGCCACCTAGCTTCCCCCAGAAGAGACTCTTTTTAAGGCTCATCAGTCCAATATCACCCATTTACAGATGAAAAAACTCAAAGTGCTTAAGTGACTTATTTACTGTCATATAACTAGTAGTGGCTAAGCTGGGATTTGAATTCAGGGGGTTTAGCTCAAGCCTAGGATTCTCTATACTACAGCCCTCTGCCTCTCAAGATCTCTTGAAGCTTAAATTCTTGCCTACTCACCATTAGGTCACACTTCTAGTTCAGCATTCAAGCCTGGTAAGATATTTTTGGAATTCTGACCTGGCTCTCCAAAATATGTCCCATCCCTTCTGGTTTTGTCTCATTTAGAAATCTGATATACATGCCAGTTACACCTTCATTGAAATCATTGATCAAAATGTTAAGTAGTACAGGAGGGAGAAGACATTCCACAGGGGAAGGGGATAAAGTTAAGAAGACAACACTCCATATAATTGAAGGCACTCAGGCTCCACCTGTTGAAATGAGTTGTCAACTGAAAAAAGACAATGACACTAATTATTGCTATTGCATAGAGTTGTATAAATGATGCAAAGTGGTCATCATAATGAGGAAGTCAAGAGCCTGAGCCAACCAAAGCTCAATCATCTTACCCAATAGATAGACATGGCAGGCAAGTAGAACACCAGATTTGAGTCAAGTTCATTTGCAAACCATTACGGACTAGGATAACAGAAAATGAAAAGCAATGTTGCCCTCCCACCCCCCCCCCAAAAATAGATGATGAGAAAAAATTCTTCAGAGTGTTTAGACAGAGATCCAATGAAACAGGGTAGTCCTGAGGCTAAATGTAGGTGAAATGGGAAGGAGGGTCACAAATAAACACATAGTGTATTCAATCTTCTCACTTTTTTTACAGCAATCTTATTACTTGTATAAACTACCATCTTATTAGCCAGTAAGAAAGTGTGGTAGAGTGGGAAAAGCACTGGCTTTGGGATCTGGACTTGTGACCATATTCTGCCAATGATATTTACCACTTGAGTGATCTTGGCAAATTACTTCATCTATGTGGTTCTAAGCTTCCTCTTCTGCTAAATGAGCATGTTGGACTAGCTAACCTCTCTTGTTGTTGTTCAGTCATTCAGTCATGTCTGTCTCTTTGTGACCACATGGAACATACCGTCTGTGGGGTTTTCTTGGAAAAGTTACTGGAGGGGTTTGCCATTTCCTTCTCTAGATTAAGGCAAACAGAGGTTAAGTGACTTGTCCATGGTCATACAGCTAGTAAGTGTCAGAGGCCAGATCTGAACTCAGGTCTTCCTTCCTCCAGGCCCAGTACTCTATCCACTGAGCCCCCTTGTTGCCTCTAGTAGCCTCCTCCATGTCTGGATCTATGAAGCCATAAAGTATGGCAGAGGAATTTAAGATGATGAAATTAAAGAGAGCTGTTAATTGGACCAGCCATTTTGGAAAGCAATTTAGAACTATGCCTCCTGAAAATGACTAGACTATACATATAGATTTGACCCAGGGAAACCACTGCTAGGTCTATACCCAAAGAGCTCTAACAATGAGGATCAGGACCCATACATATGACATATGAACTA
The DNA here is from genome assembly GCF_019393635.1 of Dromiciops gliroides. NCBI lineage: Eukaryota > Metazoa > Chordata > Mammalia > Microbiotheria > Microbiotheriidae > Dromiciops > Dromiciops gliroides. The sequence continues at coordinate 12,061,329 of NC_057864.1, forward strand.
CTAGAGTAGTTCTTTTTTTTTTAGTGAGGCAATTGGGGTTAAGTGACTTGCCCAGGGTCACACAGCTAGTAAATGTTAAATGTCTGAGGCCGGATTTGAACTCAGGTACTCATGACTCCAGGGCTGGTGCTCTATCCACTGTGCCACCTAGCTGCCCCAGTAGTTCCTTTTTTTTTAGAGGCAAAGAACTAGAAATTGAGGGGGTGTAAGGTAGCTATTGATTAGGCATGGCTAGACAAGTTATGGTATATGAAAGTAATACTATCCCACAGTAAAAAGGACAAAAAAGGGGGTGGAGCCAAGATGGCAGAGGAAAGGCTGTGACTCCTGCAAACTCTCAATAAACCCATTCACTCACTCCCAAATAATGCCATAAAACCCCACCAGAGCAGCCTAACTCACATAAGAACAGAGTGAGACTATTTTTCAGCCAAAGATGGCAATTGGGATCACCTGCTGATCAGACTGAGAGAGGAGCTTAGTATGTGATCCAGACCCAGCCAGGAACAGACCATGCCTCCAGCACCCCAGAGTCTTAAGCACCAGTGGCTTCTTCTGAGGCTTGAATTGCGGGCCAGTGAAGGGGTTCAGCAATTGGCCAGGATGAAGTGGCTAGTCTCTGCTAGAGTTGGGGCAAAGCAAACTGGTTCTGAACCAGTGGGCTGAACTGAGTGGGGGGAGCTCAGTTGGGGAGGGGAACAGGCATGCCGAGTTTCCAATCATAGAGAATCAGATTTCAATCAGACATCTGCTTCTGGCTTGAGATGAAAAGGCAAAGAAAACAGCGGACAATAGACAGTTTCTTTGGGAGAGGAGTAGACCAGAATACACCCTCTAAAGAAGATAATAACAAAGTGAAAGCTCCAACATCCAAAGCTTCCAAGAAAAATATGAATTGGTCTCAGGCCAGGGAAGCACTCAAAAGGGACTTTGAAGAGAAAGTAAGAGGAATAGAAGGAATATTTAGAGAGATGGAGGAAAGAATGGAAAGAGAAATGAGAAAAAAGTCAACAACTTGAAAAGCCAAATGGGAAAGGAGATATAACAGCTCTCTGAAGAAAATAATTGCCTAAGAATTAGAATTGAATAAATGGAAGCTAGTGACTTTATGAGAAACCAAGACACAGTAAAACAAATCCAAATGAATAAAAAAATAGAGGGCAATATGAAATATCTCCTTGGAAAAACAGCTGACCTGGAAAATAGATCCAGGAGAGATAATTTGAAAATCACTGGACTACCTGAAAACCATGTCCAAAATAAGAGTTTAGACATCATCTTCCAAGAAATTATCAGGGAAAATTTCCCTGATACTCTAGAAGAAGAAGGTAAAATAGAAATTGAAAGAATCCACCTCCTGAAAGAGATCCCAAAAGGAAAATTTCCTGGAATATTATAGCCAAATTCCAGAGATCCTAAGTCAAGGAGAAAATATTATAAGCAGCTAGAAAAAAGGAATTAAAATACTTTGGAGCTACAGTAAGGATGACACAAGATCTAGCAGCATCTACATTAAAGGACCAGAGGTCATGGAATATGATATTCTGGAGGGCAAAGGAACTGGGACTACAGTCAAAAATCACCTACCCAGGAAAACTGTGTATAATATTTCAGGGGGAAAATGGGACTTCAATAAAAAAGAGGACTTTCAGGCATTTGTGATGAAAAGACCTGAAATGAATAGAAAATTTGACTTTCAAATACAAGACCCCAGAGAAGCATAAAAAGATAAACAGGAAAAAGAAATTATGAGGGACATTAAAAGGTTAAACTGTTTACATTCTTACATGAGAAGATAATACTTCTAACTCATAAGACCTTTCTCAGTATTAGGGCAGAAAGTAATATACTTAGAGGGCACAGGTGTGAATTGAATATGAAGGAATGATATCTGTAAAGCATTTATCCTTGTTTTTTGGGGGCAATCAGGATTAGGAGGCTTATGTCTGGGCCTGGATTTGGGCTTGGGGCCTCCTGGGTCCAGGGCTGGTGCTTTGTCCACTGTGTCACATAGCTGACCTATGATGACATCTTTAAAATAAAGTTAAGGGATAAGAGAAAGGCACTGGAAGAAAGGGAAAGGGAGAGGTGGAAGGTGGTAAAGTAGCTCACATAAAAGAAACAAAAAAAAGCTTATGGAGTGGAGGGTAAGATGGGGGAAGGAGTGGGGGAGTGAGTGAGCATTACTTTCATCAGAATTGGCTCAAAGAGGGAATAACATAAACACTCAAGTGAGTATAGTAATATATTTTGCCCTGAGGGAAAGTGGGAGGGGAAGGGTCAAAGGGAAAGAGAGGTGAAGGAAGGGAGGGCAGATTGAGGGAGGGGGCAGTAAAAAGCAAAACACTTTTGAGGAGGGATAGTGTGAAAGGATATAGAAAATAAATATCAAATTGAAGGAATAGGATGGAAGTCAATACAATTAGCAACAGTAACTGTGAAAGACATGATGAGCAGGATGCTATCAAAAGGAATTATAAAAAATGCAAACCATGAACAGAGGATGAACTGATGGTGTTTGAATACAGATTGAAGTATAATTTTATTTGTTACTTCCTCTTTCTAAAGTAATTCTATTTTATTTCACAACTTGACTAATGTGAAGATGTTGGGCATAACTGCCCATGTATGTCTTATATTGAATTGCATGATTCCATAAGGAGGGGTGAGGAGGGAGGGAGGAAGAAAATTTAGAACACAAAGTTTTAAAAAATCAATGTGAAGAAATGATGATCAGGAAGATTTCAGAGAAACCTGGAAGGACTTACATGAACTGATGCTGAGTGAGATGAGCAGAACCAGGAGAATATTGTACACAGTATCAAAAACATTGTGTGTTGATCAACTGTGATAGACTTGACTCTTCTCAGCAATATGGTGGTCTAAGATAGTTCCAAAGGACTCATGATGGAAAATGCTCTCCAAATCCAGAAAAAAAAGAACTATGGAATCTAGATGCAGATTGAACTATACTATTTCTACTTTCTTTGTTTTCCTTTTTTCTGAGGTTTTTCCCTTTTGCTCTGATTCTTCTTTCACAGCATGATTAATGCAGAAATATATTTAATGTGATTGTACATGTATAACCTACATCAGCTTGCTTGCTATCTGGTGGAGGGGGAGGGAGGAGAGGGAGGGAGAAAAATGTGAAACTAGAAATCTTATAAAAACAAATGTTGAGGGGCAGCTATGTGGCACATCAAGTGCCGGCCCTGGATTCAGGAGGACCTGATTTCAAATCTGGCTTCAGATGCTTGACACTTACTAGCTGTGTGACCCTAGGTGAGTCACTTAACCCCAATTGCCTCACTGAAAAAATGTTGAAAACTATCTCTACATGTAGCTAGAAAATAATAAAATACTCTTATAAAATAAAAAAGGACAAAAAAGCTGGCTTCAGAAAAATTTAGAGATTTGTATAAACTCATAGAGAGTGAAGGGAGCAGAACCAGATGATCAGTTTATATAATGACACTAATATTGGGAAGACAAACAATTAGGAAAGATTTAAGAACTGATCAGTACCATGACCAAGTTCAATTAAGAGAATCAGTGTTGAAATGTGCTACGTACCTCCTGATGGACAAGTGATGGACTCAGATGCAGAACAAGACATAACATTCTTGGACATGACCAAGGTGGGGAATTATCTCTATTATTTTTTTGGCTTGGCCATACATATTTATTACAGAGAATTTTCCTCCAATGAAGGAGAGAAGAGAAATACTTGTTAATTGAAATAAAAATAGGATAATTTAAAAAAAGAATTTTGTTCTGGAGATGACAGTTTTAAAGGCATTCAAGGACTGACTTTCAAGACACTTTAAAAGGCATGGGCTATTCCAAATAAAAAGGTTATAGAGTACAAAAAAAAGCATGACCAGAAAGATATAAATAATTACTGACCTATAGGGATTGCTTGTTTCCCTTTGTGAAAATAGTATGTGGGTGCATTGAAGGTATCTTTGACATGATCATGAGTAAAAACTACTAGATTATTTAACAGATCATTGGTTAACCCAAATACCTCCTCCTGTATGAGGCCATTTCTGACTTTTCCAGCTGCTAATGCTTCATCCATGAAATTACATTTATTTACTTTGCGTATGTTATATATTTAACTTTCCAAATATTCATTGTCGGTGCTGGAAGAATATAAGCTCCTTGAGGGCAGGGACTTCTAAATTTTTGTTATTGTATCTCTAGTGCCTAGTATTAGGTCTGGTACATAGTAAGCATTTAATACTCACTAATTAATTGATTTATACTTCTACGACTGACTAAAAGGTATAATGATAGCTAACATAGACATACTGCTTTAAGATTTGCAAAGAGTACTTTATAAATATTATCTCATTTGATCCTCACAATCACCCTGTGAGGTGGGTGCTATTATTATCCCCATTTGAAAGTTAAGGAAACTAAGGCAAACAGAGCTTAAGTGACTCGCCCAGGGTCTCACAGCTAGTTAAGTGTCTGAGGGTCAAATGTGAACTCAGGTCTTCTTGAATTTAAGCCCAGTATTTTATCCACTGCACCCCCTGGTTACCCAAGGGAGCTCTAAAACATCACAGAGCCTTCTCATAGGATCCATGAATCTATTATCACACAAAAGAGATTGGCTTAAGCATCCAGAGTGGGAACACGGTGGAGATGAAGAATGCCTATTGCCTAGACTCTGACACATGAGTGGCTGGGCAGTTTATTAAGTCAGGCCTTCCATCATGCTTTGCCTCTGCATGCTCAGAATTAAGTAGGAGGAAAAGATTGGCTGAGATTGACTTGGGAAATGATTTTGTCCCTTCAGTGATTGCTGCCACCAAAGCTCATGTCCATCACCAAAGTTCCCAAATGCTTCAGTATGTCTGTGAATCATGGAACGTCACACCTTGGAAGAATCAAATCTATCAGCAAGGGAAAGGATACTGGCATGGCTCATGGCAGGCACTGCAGGGCTGTGAAGATACAGTGATGAGGAAGATACAAAGCAAAGATGAACAAGGCTTAGTTCTCACTGTCCTTAGGGAGCTTCTGATGTAACAGAAGAGATGAAACAACAGTAATGCAAAGACAGAAAAGATAGATGATAGATATGCAAGAGAAGGTTAAACACAGGATTAGGAGAATTTTGAGGAAGGAAAGATCATTTGTAACACTCTCTCAGGAAGGATTTCATCCGAGCCATTTTTACATTGCAATTTTAAGCCAATGGATGAGCTTTCCCAAGAGCATCCCAGGAGAGTGTTTTGGGAGGGTGACAAAGATTGTGAAGGGTTGGAGGTCCTACTATATGAAGACAAGTTGAAAGAACTGGTGATGTTTAACATGGAAAAGGCAGTGGGGGAAGGAAGGTGCCAGCTGTTCCCAACTATTTGAAGGGCTGTCTGTCATGCAGAAGAGGGTTGACATTTGTTTGACTTGACTCCAGAGAATAGAATTAGGAGTGATGGGGATATGAGAGGCTGAGAAGCAGAACTTAGGTCAATGTAAAGAAACACTTTCAAAACAAGTGAAATGGTCAAAAAGCAGAATGGGCATCCTCACTGACTTTCATTGGAAAGCTTCAGGCAAGGTTTGGATGAACAATAGTCGTGGCCGGGTGTGGAGGGGATTCTTGCTCGTATGGGTTGGACTAGATGCCTCTGAAGTCTCTTCTGATTCAGAGATTCTGTGTGATTCTTTGCATCTGCATCACAAGCCTAAACTCTCACACGGCATGAAAATATTTACCTTAGTATAAGCAATCTGAAGTATCAGCAAGAATCGAGGGTTTTCTTACTTTCTCTCTTCGACCTTGTTCCTCCTTCCCTCCCTCCCTACTCTCTTCCTTTGTCCTTCCTGCACATACCACATAGGCTTATGAATAAGGCTAGGCTTGCAATAGTTAGTGAACATGACCTTAAGTGCAGGGGTGACTGTGTGGGTGGGAGGCATATGAAATTCCAGATGGAAGTAATGGGACAGAGAATAAGATCCAAGTACCATCTGCCACAGAAACCATAATATCAACACAAGACCAGGAAGCCTCAGGTTACGTGGAAGAAGAGTGAAGAAATCTCAAGCCAAAAAATGAGTAGAAATGGAAATAGCATCTAAGAAAGAGAATGGGGTCAGGTCTGTGGACCTTCCTCAAATAGCAAAGGAACTAGAAGCAGAGTTGTGGCCAGAAGAGACCCTAGGGATCACAGGATCAGAGAATTTCAGGGTTGGAAGGAAGCTCAGCAGCCTCTAATCCTATTCATACACAAAATGTATTTTTGGTACAATATAACTGACAAGGAGCCCCCAGCCTCTGCTCGAAGACCTCAGAAGAAGAAAAGCTCACCACCTCTCATGGCAGGCCATTCTGCTGTGGGACAGCTCTCATTGCTGGTGAAGTTTTCCTGACAAAAGTCTGACTTACTCCTGTTTCTGCCCTCTGGGGCTGAACAGAATAATTTTCATAAATGTCTTTCCATGAATCCCCCATAGAAGTTCCCCTCATGATGCTGGTAGCCATTCCAAGTTTGTGGAGAGCAGTGTGACATTTGGGCTGTCCATCCCTCACTCCCCCCACATGCCCTGCTCAGATTCTTGTCCAGCCCTCCATTTCTAGGGAGCCATTTTTTCTACTTCTCATATAGAAGCCATTGTGGGTATCATCTAGGAGATGACTTACAGTCACAATGTATCTTCAGGATGCCTCCTCTTCTATCTCTTCTGAGATTGTGGTCTTCCATGATTTGTAGCTTCATGGCTTCCCATTGGGCAACACAGCTATGGGTGAGATAAACATCCCTGAAAGGGAGTCACTTGGGATCATAGCAAGTATTGTGAAGTCTCCCAAATGCAAGATCAAGATGAGTTCCTTTTTCTAGGATGGATCCATGATGTTGTTGATGTTGGGCCACTTCAGTCATGTTTACATTTGGGGTCTTCTTGGCAAAGATGCTGGAGTGGTTTGACATTTCCTTCTCCAGTTCATTTTACAGCTGAGGAAACTGAGGCAAGCTGGCTTAAGTGGGTTGCCCAGGGTCACACAGCTAGTAAGCATCTGAGGCTGAATTTGAATTTATGGAAGATGAGTCCTCTTGACTCCAGGCCCAGCACTCTATTGATTACATCCCCTAGCTGTCTTAAGATACAATTGGATATTGTGTGTATGTGTGTATTGTGTATATGTGAGTATGTGTGTCTTTGTGTATGTGTGTGTATTGTATATGTGTATGTGTGTGTACTGTATATGTGTATGTGTGTTGTATATTGTGTATGTGTGTGTAATATCATAAATAATCATAATGATTACCTACAGAGCAGTTAAGTACAAGCTTTTTGGAGGGAGTCCACTAGCATTCTGGGAGGAAAATCAGGAAGGCTTCATTGTCTTTCGGGACAAGATGGCAACTGAGCTACATCTTAAAGGGAGAGGGATTTTGAGACCAGTAGCTCTCCAAAGTTATGGGGAGGCATAATTTGACTTAACATAAAGAAAAAGTTCCTAACAATTAGAGCCATCAACAATTAGAATGTGCTATGCCTTTGGATTCCCAGGCACTGGAGGTATTCAAATGGAAGTTGGCGGACCATTTGTTAAGGATGGTTTTTTTGAGGGGGGTGAAAAGAGGGGATTCATGCTCTGGGTCTGGGCTGTATACCCCAGACTTTAAGATCTCTTCAAATTCTGAGTCGATAACCCACACTGATGGGTTTAGGTCAATTAGGTCATAGGATGATTTATTGCTCAAGATGAACTGGTTTCTTTTTAGTAAATCTGAGATCCCCTCAACTTAGGGATTTTGCAACGACTTGTCAGAGTCTGCAGCAGGCTCGTCTTTCATACATCCTCTCCCAGGAAGGGTCTGTCGATTTCCCTGCCCTGTTTTTCCTCAGATGCTGACACAGAACCCTGGAGGGCTCACCAGCATGAACATCAGCCTCTCAAACCCTGCTCTAATAATAGGCCTCAGCAGAGGCAGGAGGTTGGTCCCCATGGAGGTGCTATTGGGTCTGGACTCATTTCTATGCTCTACAATCAACCAAGAAAAGATTGTATGTCGTCCCAGTCAACAAAGGATGAGGAATACACAGTGCCCTGAAGCTGACTTTGCATATGCATTATTTTATTTGGCCCAAGACCAGAATATTATAGTTTGCTTCTTTCCAAAACAAATAAGATTCAAATGCAGCACAACTGCAGCCCTCATTTCTTGAAAGCATGGGAGAGGGCCAAATTCCATTCTTTCTAATTTCTTCGTTCTATTGCAATCTGTTTGTCTATCACCTTCCTATCTATCAAATGAGATATTTGTAAAGGGCTTAGCACAATGCCTGGCACATAGTTGGCACTTAGGAAATGCTTATTTCCTTCCTATCTCTTGGTAAAAGAGTGTGGAATGGTGGCCAGAGAGCCTCCATCACAAGTAAGGAAGATAATAACAAGGATGGCTAGCAATCATATAGCACTTTGAGGTCTGCTCCTCACAACAGTCTTGTGAGGTAGGTGCTATCTCCATTTTACACATGAGGAAACTGAGGCTGACAGAGGTTGGGACTTGCCCAGGGTCACAGAGATAGTAAAGGATAGTTAAGGCAGGATTCAAATGCAGGTCGGCCCAACTCCAAGTGCGAATCTCTATCCACTCTGATCGCTTGGACACTGAGTGGGCACCGACTATGTGGTCCCTGACCTTGTGGGGTTCCCAGTCTAATGTCATGTGTGTGTATGTAAGAATATATATGCATACATATATGTACATATACATATGCAAAGAAAGATAGGAAACACAAGATAAAAGAGGGAAAAAGGAGAGGAGGAAATGAAAAGAGAATGAAGGTAGTGATTTATAGTGTAGCTTTAGAGAGTATAAATGTGGGTTTATAAGGTCAGAGCTTCCTTTTAAGCACCATGCCTGTGATTTGAACAGCTGGTGCCAAATGAGAACGATGCATCTTGTCTTGGGTGTGACTGTCACCAAATGGGTTAGACCTTTTCTCCAGTCATGGAGAACAAAGAACGTAGATTAGTGCATATAAGCCAGCTAAGCATGCTTTTTCCCTACAAAAATATCAATATCAAAGTGTTATAAATTAAAAATCTTACTAAGCACACAATTATGTATAGTAGAAACACTATGGTGTGATGGAAAGAAATGCATATGTTAGACATAGTCTGGTATCTTGAAAAAGAAACAACTCTAAACAACAATTAATTATCCACCACTATTAATAACACCTTAGCTTTTCTTCGAGGACTTCAACTTTCACTTACTCAGGCTCCAGGGGCCAAAAAATTCTCCCACACAGCTCTCTTTCCTTTGAGTGCTTCACAGTTTCTTTGGCCATTGCCAATGTCTTGTCCTAAATCTATTATTGAATCTTGCGATACCCCAGAAACTGAAATTCCTTCACCTTCTTCATATGAGAACTGATTTCTTTCCCACCTAGCCCAATTTTTATTCAGAAGAGGAGAGATTTTAGAGGCAGCCTGTAGTTTTTGAAACAAGAGCATTCCTGGCTTCTTTCAGTCCTCATATTTGAAATCACTTTTCAGTTACTTACACATACACGAAGCAGGATTCCCACCAGCATAGCTCCATTTTTTTCTAGCTTGTTTTTACTTTAGAAATAAACTACTTTGGGGGCAGCTAGGTGGCGCAGTGGATAAAGCACTAGCCCTGGATTCAGGAGTACCTGAGTTCAAATCTGGCCTCAGACACTTGACGCTTACTAGCTGTGTGACCCTGGGAAAGTCACTTAACCCCCATTGCCCTGCCTCCCCCCCAAAGAAATAAACTACTTTCCCAAAGGGCAATAATCTTTCTTCTTCTCCTTTGAACACTTTAAAACAGTTATCTGGATGGAATATGGAAGCAATGTGGAATAACAATAGACATAGCACCTGTTCCCCCTTCCCCCAGAAGCTCCCAGTCTAATGTGATTGGGTTGTGTCAAGTGACTTGCCCTGACACAGCTACAGTAAGTGGGGATCAGAAGCTGTACTGTCAGGAGGCACAAGACATGTGGAAGCATCTTTTTGTTCCAAAGCCTTTATTATTGTTATTATTTTTACTTGAAAGTCATATTTCAAGACATAAGCATATGGTTCCTCATTCTTGCAGGTGATAGAACTTAGAGATAGAAGGATTCATCTTAGCTAAGTCACAGTGTCCTCTGTGCTGTTGTCCATCTCTCCATCCCCAAACTCTGCTCACCTTTTTCTGCCTCAAGTGACCAACTTGTATAGTTATAGCTCTGTTAATACCATGGAATATCTGTTCAAGTCTCAGAGAAGCAACAGCAAGTTCTGGACCATGTGACTACAATACAAATTGAAGTCAAAGTATTTGAGCACCCTGGAATGCCTCATCAGTAGGGGGCAGTGATGCTTTAGAAATGTCATCCCCTTTGGCTTACACAGAGTATAATTTATGTTATCCGGTCCTTAGCACAGAGCCTGGTAAACAGCAGGCACTTAATGTTTATTGAGTCTATTCACTATTATCTAATCTAACCCTCACCACAGCAAAGCAAATATTTTATACCTCCCCAATTGAGTTCATTCTTTATAATGGGTATTCCAAAACTTCTGGTTTCTCCTCAAATCACCTGTAACACCCTCTCCTCTTATCCTTTCAGCTGTGGACCTTTCACCAAAAAAAAAAAAAAAGACCATTTACCCATCTCCCCAGTCCCCCTTTCCCTTAATTTCTTACCTCTCAGGCACCATCCTTTAGTATTTCTTGCACTCTAATGGCCCTTCTCCTTGTCAAGGTAAACCACTTTTCATGAGTCCCTGAACCGAGTTCTTTTTAATCCTTTCTAGCAATTTGATTCCATTATCACCTCTACTCTGTCTTAAATCTTTAGTCTTTCCCTATCTACGGGACCTTCTCTGCTCATTACAAACATCACAATGTCTCTCCCCCCTCCTTAAAACTCATTTCTTTCTGACCATCCCTGCTACCTATTGGCCCACATTTCTCCTCTTTGTGGCCAAACTCTCTGAGAAAGCTGCTTACAATGGGTGCCTCTGCTAACTTATCATCTTACTCTCCTCTAAACCCTCTGGAACTTGGCTTCTGACCTCATCATTCCACCCCTACTGCTCTCCCCAAACCTACCAGTGATCTTGGTGGCCTTTTCTCCACCATCATCTTTCTGGATCTCTCAGCAGTTTGCTGAGTATCTTCTTTTGAATATTTTTTTCTTTCTAGCTTTTCTTGACACTGCTTCTTCTCCTAATTCAATTTTTGTTTGACTGTCCTCAATTTCCTTTGCTATTTCTTCATCTCTATCATACTCAAATCCCAGATACTCCCCAAGGCTCTGTCCTGCTGCTCCCCTCCCCACCCTCATTCTCCACTCCCTCTATTCTATTTCAGTTAGTTATCTCATCAGCTCCCATGGGTTCATCTATCATGCCTATATGGATGACTTCCAGGTCTACTGGCTCTAAATGCAATTCTAGTCTCCCCACCTGAGCTATAGTCACAATTTCCCATCTACTTCTTGGACATCATGATGTACAATATGCATCAGTAGGTACTTCAAATTTAACATGTATTAAACAGAACACATAACTATTTCTCCGAAGCTCTCTCCTATTTTGAACTTTTCTCTGACTGCCAATGGCACTGTCAGCCTCCCTATCACCTGTGCTTGCAACCTCAGTGTCATTCCTGACCCTGCACTTTCTTTTACTCTATGAGGCCAATTCATTGCCCAATCTCATCATTTCTACCTTCACAATCTCTCTCTTCTTTCTACTCATACAACCACAACCACATTTCAGGCTCTGATCACCTCTTCTTGGATTAGTATGATAGTCTTCTACTTGGTCTTCTTGCTTCAAGTCTCTACCCATGTCAATCTATTCTTTATTAAGGTGAGTTTTCTAAAGCATGGGTTTGCCCATGTTACTCCCCCACACAATGAACTCTAGTGCTTCTCTATATGCACCAAAATCACATATAAAGTCCTCTGTTTGGTGTTTAAAGCTCTTCTATAACCTGCCCCTTTCCTACCTTTCCAGTCTTTTTACTTTGGCTCCCCTTCACAAACCCTAGAATTCAGTCAGTGTGGTTCTTCCAACACAATACTCCATCTCCCATACTCTGTTCTCTTACATCTTCCTCTTAGCTTCCCTGGCCTCCTTTAAGACTCAGCTCAAATTCTACCTTCTGCAGCAGGTCTTTCCAGCTCCCCTTCCAACATCTGCTCATGCTTTCCCCTTTCAAATCATCTTTGTCTTCTCTGCATTTTTCTTGTATGTACATGTTTCCTCTCCCATCAGAAGGAGAAATCCATAAAGTCAAGGCTAGTTTTTGCCTTTCTTTGTATCTCCAAGGCTTAGCAAAATGCCTGGCCCATGGTTAGCATTGAATAAGTCAACTAATCTACCCAGCCACAAGTAATTGATGCCCTGTCAATTATTAGTAGGGACCAGAAATTGCCAATAAAAGAAATAGAGAAATGTAGTTCTTGTAACTGTGGATAGTACCCCACCCACTTATCCTTGCTGATGGGCTAGGAGAAAAAAAAGTTCATGGAGTTTCCTAAAAGGTCATCTCCTTCTGTTTTCTGGTTTAGCAGTACATTGGAGACAAATTCCAGAGAACTGGTGTCTGTCAGGGTACCCTCCTATCTCTGTGACCCCTAGCTAAGGTTAAGGACCACGACCACCCGGTACATTTTCCTGGGACTTTTGCCTGGCTAATGAATCTTTTAATGGCTTTCAAAATTTCACCATTCTTTCCATACTTAGAGTCATTTCCTAGGGTATTGGGAATTAAGGTGATCATCCTGAGTTCATTTTTTGGGGGGAGGGTTCCATAGTGGATGGTGGCCAATGAACTAGGGGCAGCAAGCAGAGGAAACAAGAAAAGGTGATAGCAAAAGTGACCTCAGCATCCTCTACAGACAGTGGGCCCAGAATACCCCACTCTATCATCAGCACCTATACCCACTCACACATCTATAACTCTTCCACGTTCATAAAAGGCTTTCCTCACAACAACCCTGTGAAGTCAGTATCATGTATATTATAATTTCTGCTTTATAGATGGGGAAACTGAAGTTCAGAGAGGCATAGCTAGGAAGTGGGAGAGACAGGTCTACCGCACCAAGGCATCCTTTGCCTTTCCCTACACTCTTCTGGCTTCGTGTTGTCTTGGTGTGCCTTCAAACTGGCTCTTCTGTGCATTTCCCCCTGACTCCATCTGGATAAAATGTTCTTGGTGGAAGGCAGGGGGAGACACAGGAAACATAATATGATCTGCCTGGCTTTCTTCTCCCCAAGACAGAGTCAAGGTCACACACTTACCAAAGCAGGATCCATGCCCCAGATGTTAAATAAAAAGCCATTTATTGGTAAGATTTCTGCTGGTCCTAGAAGAGTGCCTTTCAGGAACATGGGGTCATCCATGCATGAGAAAGGGGCTTCTGGTATTAACCACAATCAGAAGGCCAGAACTTTTATTTAAAACCAATTTCTAAAAATGAGCTAATAAAATTCAGGTGACATGGAGATCTAGTTGTCTGTCTGTCAAGGTGTCTGTCTCTTGTGTGGTTGTGAGCATCAAATAAGATAATATTTGTAAAGGGCTTAGCAGAGTGCACAAAGTAGGGACTTACATACTTGTTTCTATTCCTTCCCCCCAGCCCATCTTTGTCTGTCCATCCATGCATCCATCCAATCTCTCTATCTCCCTACCTATTTGTTTATATATCTACAATTTATGTATCTATTTGTCTAACTGCCTATATATTTATCTTTCTACCTACCTATTTGTATATTTATCTGTTCATCCATCCATCCATCTATCCATCCATCCATGAATCCATCCATCCATCCATCTCCCTCTCTACCTACCCATTTGTCTGTCTGTCTACCTGTCTGTCTGTCTACCTACCTACCAATTTGTCTATATATCTATCAATCTATCTATTTGTCTATCTGACTATATATTTATTTTTCTACCTACCTATTTGTATATCTATTTATCTGTCTATCTGCCTACCCATTCTTCTACCCCTTTGAACTGTCTGTCTCTCTCTATCAATCATCATATATCTATTTAATCATCTATCTACCTAGACTTAAGAACTGTCCAGAGCTCTGAGAGGTTCCCTGCGTATGGCCACACAGCATTTTGTGTTAGAGACAAGACATGACCCCAGGTATTCTGGGTCCCAAGCCCAGTTCTCTAACCACTATTGCTGCCTCTTCTCCCCTTCATAGAGGATATTTGGTCAAACATTTATAGAAGGTAATACTTTGATTACTATGCAATTTCCTCTCCTTTTCCCTTTCCCTTTTCCTCTTTCTCCCTACAAATAGTGAAGTTATAAATTACTCCCTAAATTTTGTACACAGTCTTGAGTTTCCTAAAATGGTACAAGGGTACTGGTAGAGTCATTCATTGTATTGAAGTTATTCCAAAGGTTAACTTAGCGAGCCACAGATACAAAATCACACAGATATCATTTTATCATTAATATGATCTCAAAGAAGCATCCCAGATCATGGCCATAAATAATGTTCAACTATAACAAGTAATCTTTCTGAAATACAAGCAATCTACAACCATGTGAAATCCTCTTACAAAAGCAAAACATGTTTTTGCACCTGATACATCACCTTTATAATCAATGAATTGAAGAAAAGTTTAGAAAGAGCCCTGGTTGACAGAGTTAAGTTCCTTGGCCAAAAAATGCCAAAAGTGGTTTATTGTCTTTTTTCCCTAGAATTTTCTGTAATTTAAAGACCACAATTAATTGCTTTACTGAGAAAAGCTCAAGAATATTATTGGTTTTTTGATTTTTAATATGAGAAATTGAAGGTCATATACAAGTCAAATTTAAGAAATTCTAATCAAACTTTTCATCTTTTCTAAGTAGCCATAGCATTTTCATTTGAGAAAGTGAGACTAGATTGGTTTGTTTGTTTTTGAAGGAATCTCTGGGATTTCAAAATGGAGAGGGGGAGAAAAAGGTCAAGGGTGGGGATGAGAGAGCAAATTGGAGTTTGGTATGCTATGTACTACTTACCTTCAAAAGTCAAATAAAACTTTCCTCTGTCAAACCAAACGAGGGAAGGCTGGTCATTCTCTGTATGGTCAGGAGTTGAAGCGGGATGGGAAAGGTTAAGGAGAGGGAGAGAGAAGGACACAGTGTGAGTCACAGAGCAGCTCATTATTCTAATTATTGGGTAGGTTGGGTGAAGGAACTGCATGGCATTAACGTGCAGGAAAACAGGCCCTGGAAATTCCCATTGCCTTGAGAATTAGAGGAGCAGAAAGCAAAAAGCAAAGCTATGGAAGATTGGAAGGAGGGATGGGGGAGTGGTTGGCTGCTTGACACCGGATTACTGGTATGCATGGAGCAGGAGGGGGCATCCTGGACATGCAAGCTGTATTAGCATATTTTAACTGCATTAGTATTGGCAAGCCCATCCAGCAATCACCATCCCTGGTTCACCTTAAATAACATCCCCTCCTGTGTTTAACTGGTTGTAGAGAAATATCAGTGAAGAGAACAGAAATCAATTTATTTAAAAGTAGCAAAATTCTGCCTTTAAAGGACATTGAAAATGAAGGAGTGTAGGTCAAATTAACATTTGTCCGAGATGCCTTTCACCTCCCATCCCTTCTCCCTACAACATGAACACAAAATACTCTTTATGTACTTGAGGAAAAAAATCATATGAATAGCCACACAAATCCCTGCAGTTAAATTACTCCTTCCTTCCTTGGTCAATTCACAAAGCGAGAGCATCTCCCCGTTTCTCCAACCTTTTCACTGAGAAACTGCCATGCAAGATGGTGCTTTGTAATTTACAAAAGGAAAAAGAGAGATGTCGGTGGCGTTATCCCTCACTTGCAAACAGGAAAGTACAGAATGTGTCTGAGAGGCACTGGATACTCATGGAGTGGAGAGCATGTCTATGAAAGTAGGAAGCATTCGGATGACAGAATGGCTTAGGTCATTACAAACGGAGATTTCTGGGCATCTGTTGGCTGGCACCATACCTTCAGGCGTTTCACCGTGCCTTTCAAACGAAGGGAGCCTCCCATTAAAAACATCATCTTCTGACATCGGGAACCAAAGGAACATAAAGGAATGGGGGAGAAACAAAATAAAAACAAAACCAAAAAACACAAACCCAAGTGAAATCCAGTCACACACACCATATCTCAACAGAACACAAGGGAGGCTTTGCATGGAAAGACAAACACACACAAGTCATTGGGACGGTGATGGGGATCTAGGGGACCAGTCGTGAGCTGATGAGATTGACACTTAATGAGGCTGCTTCCCAGCCCACCCCCTTAAAGCTAAAGGAAACAAAAACGGGTTGGTTTCCACACCTCTGAATCTTGACAAAAGTCCATCAGCCTCATCACATACATATCATGTCAACTTTCAGAGCAGGTTGGTAAAGGGATGATTCATGAATAATTGACTTATGATGCCGGTATATTTTTCTGCTCTGTAGTAATTCCCAAGTGGTCAGACAGATGCCCATCCACAAGAACATCAGACTATATATTGACAGCTCACCAGGGTGGTCTGGCATGCAAATTCCACACCTCCACCCACAGACATATCTATATCTATATAGCTATAGGTAGCTATAGATAGATAGTTATAGATAGACAGATACATATATAGAGACAACAAAAATCTATCACAATAAAGCACATGAGTGATTTGACTGAGGCACCATGGGCTTTGTGGGAAAAGTCATGGATTTTAAGTCAGAGGACCTGGATTAGAATTACCCTCTCCACCATTCACTGGGTGGTTGTTTTACTTCTTTGGGCCTCAATTTCCCCATCAGTGAAATGAAAAAAATTGGACTAAATAATTTCTGGGGTTTATTTTGGCAGAGCAATGAGGGTTAAGTGACTTGCCCAGGGTCACACAGCTAGTAAGTGTCAAGCGTCTGCAGTCAGATTTGAACTCAGGTCCTTCTGAATCCAGGGCCGGTGCTCTATCCACTGTGCCACCTAGCTGCCCAGACTAAATCATTTCTAATAGGCCTTTCCATATTTCAGCCAATGACTGAAAGATTCCTCCCCTCCTCCTCTACACACACACACACAATTTGGTGGTGGTGGGATTTTGGGGTAGGGAACTCTAGCTTTGGAGATGCTGATACAAACTGACAAGTCATATGGTTATAGCATTGGAGAGCTCTTTGACCCTATACTCGGTTTCCTCATGGGTAAAACAAGGCTCCTGCCATCCCTTCTAGCACCAGCATTGTTTAACGATGCTACTTCCATCATAACAAATACGATTTCTCATGGTTCTGTTTGCCATAGGACTCTTCTTTGGCTTGTTTGGTCCTTGTAGCAATTACCTATTACTTTTTTCTTGATTCTTCCCATGCTGACTTGCTTCTGTTTTTTTATAATCAATCAACAAGACCAAAGGGTCCTCCAGCCCTCTATTTCCCCCACTGGAGCCCTGGCACTATTTATTAAGTGAGAAGAGTAGGGAGGGGTGGTTTTGGCTCAATCATAGACCGTGAGCACCATCTCCATCCATCACCAAGCAGCCCCAGCTGCTGATAGACATGCAATTTGACACACCAGTGTAAGAGGTGGTGATGTCAATCAAACTGAACCCCTGGTCCACCTTCAGGTGGGTGATGAATGGAAGTCGGTTTCCCAAGCTTGGTATGACCTTGCTATTTTTCTCATCTAAGTACAAAATCAATGGAAATTGGACTAGACATTGGAAAAGAAGGTGCCCCCTGCATGAACCAGAAGCCCAGCACTGGAATTATCCGGATGAAGCAGAAGAATATTCTATCAATGAAATCCTTTTCTGGAAAATCTCCTAAGCTATATCTTCTAAATACAAACATGAGGACCAAGTAAGAATCCT
This sequence comes from Dromiciops gliroides, assembly GCF_019393635.1. Classification (NCBI taxonomy): domain Eukaryota; kingdom Metazoa; phylum Chordata; class Mammalia; order Microbiotheria; family Microbiotheriidae; genus Dromiciops; species Dromiciops gliroides. The sequence goes on from NC_057864.1 coordinate 12,079,203, forward strand.
TAATCTGGTTAGATGGCCTTCAAATACAACAAGAAGTGACTAACTTTGGTAGGGAGATCATTTTAGGAATGCAAGTAAGGGACTTTGGGGGTTTCTATAGGGCCATTTGGGTTCTTGGGTCAATGATTCCTCAGTTGTACCAGATGGGACCCCAGTAGTTAGCACAAGGTTAATTCATCTCTGGAAATGTCCATGGAGTAGTTACTGCTTGAGTTTTGTCTGAAGGGTCACAGAATTCCCAAGTTCGAAAGAAGCCCAGAGGCCACCTGATAGACCTGAAAAAGAATTGTTCCTACAAGATACTTGACCAGTGGTCATCCAGCCTCTGCTTGAAACCTCTAGTGAAGGTCTGAGCACTCATTCCTTTCAGGGATAGTGCTCATTGTTTCCCCCCCCCCCCAACATCAAGCTTAAATCTGGGGCCACACAAAACACTGTTCTTTTACTTGGGAGCCAAGTGTCTGAGTGTAGCCTAAGTCTAAATTTCTTTGCTGCCACATCATTTTGTTTCTTTTTTTGGGGGGGGGGAGGGGAAATAGGCTTTAAGTGACTTGCCCAGGGTCACAAAGCTAGTAATTGTCAAGTGTCTGAGACTGGATTTGAACTCAGGTCCTCCTGAATCCAGGGCTGGTGTTTTATCCACTGTGCCACCTAGCTGCCCGTTATATAATTTTCTTGACATCCAATTTATAGTCAAATGTAGACAATTTTCCATCCATAACAGAAAGCTAAAGACAGCTATCAGATCCCACCCAAGTCTTCTCTCCTGCCACATAAGTGTGCCCAGTTCTTTTAACCAACTCATAGAGTATGGACTCAACACCCCTTTATCATCTTTCAACATGCTCATTGCTTTCCTTTTGGTAATTAAAAAAATATCTGGCACTTCCATAACTTTACAGTTTGTAAAAATACTTTATACAAATATCTCATTTTCTTCTCACAACAATCCTGGAAGGTAGGTGCTATTATTATCCTCAGTTTATAGATGACGAAACTGAGACAGACAGAGGTTAAGTGACTTGCCCAGGGTCACACAACTAATAAGTATCTGAGGCTGGATTTGAACTCAGGTCCTTCTGACTCCAGGCAAGCATATCCATCCACTGATATTTTCCTTCCATTCCATGTCCTTCCTAAAATATGGCATTCAATGCAACACAATGATCCAAATTGTAGCCTGATAAGTGGTATCATATCCCAGTTCGATCCACTGGAAAGTGATGGATTTGAAATCAAAGGATCTGGGTTTCAGTGCTACCCTTGTGACTTTGCGAAATTAGATAATTCAACCTCAATTTGATCCTCTGTGAAATGGGAGGATTGGGTGAGGTCCTCTTCCAGCAATAGATCCAGGAAGCTAAGATCATGTGACCCCAAGTTTTGGATATCATGTCTCTCTTAATGCAGCCTTAGGTGTGCAATGAGGTTTCTTAGTTTCCACATTACCCTTTGGACTCAACTAATAGTTGAATGTAGACAGTTTACTATCCCAAACTGAAGTCATGGCAGAGGAGAACGCTCAGCATCTGCCAGGAGGTGGGAAGGCCATTGAGTTAATGCCCACTACACCCTTCTCGCCAGAATGGCTGGGACCACAGGTCTCCTCTTTGGCCCACTAGGAGATGATGGCAGATGACCTTGCTTATAGGATCACAGATCTAATATTGGAATGAGCCTCAGAGGCCATGTAAGCCAACTTCCCCATCTTACTAAGGGGGAAAGAGGCTTAAGGGGGCCAAGTTGTTTGCCCAGGTAGGTATCAAAGTTTGGAGGTGCACCCAATTTTCTTTGGGTTTTACATTTTAATCTCCTTAAAAGTGAGGAGGTTCAAACACTTCTATTTGTTCTCTGAGTCAACATGACATGCAAGTAGTTCCTTAGAGATTAAAAAGAATCCTTGAGATGTTTTCTGAAGGGTCCACAAGGACCCAGTGAAGGTGGAAACTTCGGGGACATGGACCTGGATGGCTCTAATGTCACTCATTCATTTGGTAAAAGTTCATTAAAGGCCACCATGGACAATTCATTGAGCTAGGTGCTCAGGAGATGGGGACTGGGCCTACATGTGTGATTTCATTGGTGTGGGCAGGAGTTCCCTCCAGCAATGCAGGCAAGTCAGCTGAGAACATATTCAGGACCTAGCCAGTAGCTAGATTTGAACCCAGGTCTTTCTGAGTTCAAGGTTAGCTCTCTACCCACTCCATCCTATCCCTTGCTCAAAAGATGCAAAGAAAAATGTTGTGTGGTCCTTGCCTTAGCAGAAAAGTAAGGGTACTGTGCGTGTTCAGGGTGGAAGATAAGAGCCTTTTAAGTTTGGCCTAGGAAGTAATTGTAATTCAGCTTGCAGTGAGGAATCTGTTTTCAGCTCCCTGTTCACTGATATAGAATCTGAGTTAGACTTTTATGAGACCCCATTGCTGGGGAAAAATAAGGTATAAGCCACATTTCATTATACTAACTTTCTCACAATTAATAAACGCTGGCTGTTAATTTCTCATTTCAGAGCCCTTTGGCATTGCTGATTGGCACCACCCAGATAGGTATTACGGATTCTTTTTCTTCCTTTGCCAGGACAATCTGTCTACCCAGAAGCAAAGAACATGGAGGATTTTTCAGTAATGTGATCCATTTTAGAATCCCTTCCTCACTGTGCAGACCTAAAAAAATTGGGTGGGGGGGAACATTCCAAGTTTCAGACAACATGGCCAAAGTCCAACCTTAGAAAATGGCTGTGAATTTTAAATGAACACATTATTTTTGCTTACATTCTTGGGACACTTGCTTTGATGCCAAAAAAGAGCTCCCCATCACGAGGATGCTTTTATTTAGGGGCTGAATGATAAATTTTAGAGACTAGTAGAGGGGATAGGGAAGAATAACTTCTAAGGTGACTTCTAACTCTAGGTATCTTTGAGCCTATGAAATGATGACTGCTCATTTATTATAGACTCCTGGATGGAGGATATGATTTAAGGTGTGGAAATACAAGAATCCAACGATGAAAGGGACCCACAAATGTTTCCTTTTGGCACTGAAGTCATGAGATGAGATCTGGGGATCACCAAGCAAACTATTGGTGATCAGTTTACATGGAGTTCACTTATGAAAGATCATGATTCATGATCACAAGATGAGGAGGGGAAGCTAGGTGGCGCAGTGGATAGAGCACTGGCTCTGGAGTCAGGAGTACCTGAGTTCAAATCTGGCCTCAGACACTTAACACTTACTAGCTGTGTGACCCTGGGCAAATCACTTAACTCTAATTGCCTCACTAAAAACCAAACCAAACCAAACCAAACCAAACCAAACCAAACCAAACCACCAAGATGAGGAGAGAACAGGGGTCAAAATGTTGGTCATTGAAAGGAGAGGCCAACTTTTTAGAGCAGAATTGTTCTTCTCATTTTCATAATTCCATCTCAGAGTCTATTATTCTTGGGTTTGGAAGAGACCCATGTAGATTCACCCCTGCCTGGACAAGAATTCCCTCTACCCGACAAATCCAGCTCTTGTTGTATCCTCAATAAGGGGAAACCCACTCATTGGGATCCTTCTAATTGTTCAGAAAAATGTCTTCATATCTACTTGCTTTTTGCTCTAATTACTATACGTATAACTATTCAAACTGGAATACCTATCAGAATGCTTCCTCCATTAGATATATGTTCCTCGAAGTCAGAGATTATCTCTGCTTTTGTAATTTTATTCCAAGAACTTAGCTTGGCTCATAGTAGATACTTAACAAATATTAATTAATTAATTAATTAATTCATTCATCCATTCACTCATCCATCCATTCATTCATTCATGCATGCAATCATCTATTCATTGCTAAGTTTGTCTCTTTGTATCTTATACCCATTTTCCCGTTTACTATGTTCAGGAAGCTGAGTGTGTGGTCTAGTGGAAAGAACTCTGGTTCTGGAGACAAAAGAGTCCAAATCTTGTATCTGGCATTAAATCTTCTTGGGACTCAGTTTCCCCTAAAATAAGGGAGTTGGACTAAGTGATCTTTGAGGGCTCTTCTAGTACCAGACCTCTGATTCCATAGTTAATGTCCCCATGAGACAAAAAGCCCAGTCCTTTGCATGAGATAAACAGACTTTTATCAAAACCCAATAACACCAGGAATTGCAGACATTTCAGAGTATAAATGGGGGCTTGTAGTTCTTCGTTAGACATGGAAAGACCATAAAATAAAGAGCCTGTCTCTACAGACTCCATTTTAGGACTTTACATTCATGCCTCAAATGATAGAAATATTTAATCTGCCTGGCTCTTAAAGACTAACCCAGTTTTCCTGCCTAGATCTGAAACAACATACTCTCAAGTTAACTTGTTCTTTGCTTTGTTCCTTTTGGTTCCCACTCTTTCCCTTCTAGGTTTGACTCCATAGTTATAGTCACTACTGGGGAAGGACTATAGGGGTAAGAAGAAAACATATACACACACACACACACTCATGCACACACAAACAAACATGCCCCCATCATTTGTAGAAACATCACTGGAAACCTTCTGAATTTTACCCACCCTTCTCATTTAACCCATGAGAAATAGAGTTTCCATGGGGCCAAAGTCTATCATGAAGAGGGCCCTCATTGCCAAGTCATCCAAGCCCATCCTCTCTCTCCAGAGAGATTGTGCTACACAAGGTACTGCTGAATGGTTACTCATCTGATAGTGAGTGAATTTTCTGCTGTAAGGTGACCCCCCCCCCCATAGCAGGAGGAAATAAAGAACATGGTGGGGAATGCATGGAGAGAACAAAAACCAAACCAAAAGCTCAAAGTAAGAAATGGAATCAAATCCAATCAAAACACTCCTCAGCAAATAATGCAAGGTGATGGCCTCATGGTCCATCGCTGTTGTTTTTAAAAGAGGGAACACTGGCCACATTGATAACAAGAGCAGATTGGCAATATTTGGTGTTCCTGCTTCAGGAATAATAGAAACATACTGTGTATTCTTTGGACATCATCCAACCCCATGACTTGTCATTAACAAAATAGAATCTCCCACTGCAAATTTTACATCAGACAGTTAATCTGAGGTTACTCTGGGTAGGCATTCTGAGTGACAGTTCCCTCCTTCTCTTCTTTTCCAACCAACAAGGCAAATTAGATAGTGTGGGTAGAACAGCTGATGCCAGAAAAAATGGTAAGAGTGGGAAGGGGGCAAATGGATGGGAGTGGCAATTGAGCAGGAGTATGTAGGTGGCACAGCTGGACGACGGGCTGAGATGACATGGATTCAAAGACAATGGAAAGAAGCCAAGAATACTCCAGGCATTATAAGCTAGCCAATAAATTGGAAGTTTGGGGCTGGAGAAAGAATGAGGTCTAAGTACTGGAAAGGGTGAAGAGTCCTAATGAGAAAAGGAAAACATTGAGAAGACACAGTGATTCCATGGGAAATGAGAGCACATATGCAAGATGAAACAAGGCTCCCTACAATCTTTGCTTTGGAAAGAGGAAGGAGTAGACCAAGGGAAAGCCGGAACATCAACACTTGGGAAAACCATCCAGCTCTTTGCCTTTATCCCATCCATAGCACAAACAACATATATGATGGTGTTGGAAATGGGTTCATTTTTTTTTTAGCAAGCCTAGGATATGTCAATAACACTTAATGGCATAAAGAGGAAAGTGCTTAATTTTCAGAATGCCAAAGTTTCTACCCTCTATCCACAAAAGGATGAACAAATGACTTGAGAATGAATAAAAAAAAAATTTAAGAAGATTCCAGATATTTATATTTTTATCAGGGCACACTGTTGGAATTGTAATAAACATTTTTCTAAATGAAGAATGTTTAGGCAAGTGTTGCAGAAAATAAAATCTATATTATAGAACTTTTGGGGGCACTTGTACTATTTAACAAAATATTAGTAGTTTTACATGTAATAGGGTAAGAAGATTCCTGCAAAGTACAAGTGTTAGTTATAATTTTTTCTTGTATTTTTTTCTTAGGGGGTTATGAAGGTGTAGTGATTAAAACACTTTGCCTTCTTTGCTGAGAAGGAAGAGTCAGATGAGATTGGCAACACAACAGCAAGACAAATTCGATCAGAACCAAGGGGCCTCAGAAACTTTCAGTTAAAAAAGTAAGCCAGTCAAACCTACAGAGAGATGAAAAGAGGAGAGATTGGTTTTGTTTTTGTTTTTACCAACAGTAGGTGTCGTAGCTGCACTCAGGGAGTTGGTGGACGATATTGATGATGTGCTCTCTGCCCGGGCAAGGGGCGCGATTGGAGGAGGGCTCGAGGAATGTATGGGAGGGCTAAAAGGTCTGGACTGTAGGAAGAAGAAGAAGAAAAAGAAAAAAGACCAAAAGTTAAATTCACAGATCATGGTATTTCCCGTGAAATAGCATCCTATAATATAATTTACTGGATATTTCTATTTCTTTACATTTTGTACCTTGACCTCTCAACCTTTCAATAACAGTTAAATATATGACACAAAGCTAGAGTTGGAAGGGAGCTCAGTGGCCAGATATCCAGTCCAACCCAGACATAGCATCCTTGACAGGTGGTTTTCCCACCTTTACCTGAAGATGTTTAGGGATTGGGAGTGGCTAGGTTCATAGAGCTCAGGGCCTGGAGTCAGGAAGACTCATCTTCCTGAGTTAAAATCTGGCCTCAGACATTCACTAGAGGTGTGACCCTGGACAAGTCACTTCACCCAGCTTGCCTCAGTTTCCTCATCTGTTAAATGAGCTGGAGAAGGCAATGGCAAATCACTCCAATATCATTGTCAGGAAAATCCTGAATGGCATCACAAAGATGCAGATATGACTGAGAGGACTGAACAACAAGGGACTGGGGGCTTTGGGAAGCCTGAGAGGGGAACATCATTCCTATCTCCACATGTTTGAAGGGTTGTCACATGGAAGATGGTTTAGATTTATTTTGGTTGGCCCTAATGGGCAGAATGAGGAGTGATGGGTGGAAGTTTCAAAGAAGGGCAGATTGAAAGAAGGACCAACTAATAATTAGTGTTATCCAGAAATAGAATGGACTACTTCAGGAGGGAGTGGGTCTCTTTTCATTGAAGAGCTTGAAGCTGAGGGTGGACAGACACATTAAGGGTTTTGTACAGAGAGTCTGGGCTCAGGGGCTGGCTGAACTAGAAACCTGCTGGAGGGTCCTTTCAGTTCCAAGTTTCTGTGACATCCAGAAGTCCCTCCCTCCTTTGGAGACCTCTAATCTTTAGGGAGATTTTCTTTACCTTACTTAAGTCTATCTTTTACTACTTTTTGCCCTTGGGAGGCAAGTTAAACACAAGTGATCCTAAATGCCCTTAGACTAGGGGTTCATAACCTTTTGTGTGTGATAGATCTCATTGGGCAGCTAGGTCTTGTCATAGTATGCAGAAAGCTGGGCTTAGAGTCAAGAAGCTTCATCTTCCTGAGTTCAAATCCAGCCTCAGACACTTAGCAGCTGTGTGACCCTGGGCAAGTCACTACACCTCAGTTTCCCCATCTGTAAAAGGAGCTGGGAAAGAAAATGGCAAAGCACTCCAGTATCTCTGCTGAGAAAGCCCCAAATGGGGTCACCGAGGGTTGGACACAACTGAAATGACCCAACAACAAAACCATTATTCTATTAGAGTGAGGGCCCTTTTTCAGATAAGAGTTGAACTGACCGGTCTCTAGGGTTCTTTCCATCTCAGTTGGAATTGGAGATACTATGACTGTGATATATGATCAATGGAAAAAAGCTGCTGACACCCACATTTTGGCTCAATACCAGTAAAGTGTCCAATAATTAGAACTGTGTGTTCACTGCCTTCCAAGAAGCAGCATGGTCTACACTGTGAATGGAGCCCCAGCCTTGGAGTCGGGTAGACATTAGGACAAATATCACTCCAGACACTTGCTGTGTGACCCTGGGTAAGTCACTTATATAGCTCCTTTGATCCTCAGTTTCCCCAAAATGGGGTTAATAATAGCACCTAGCTCTTGGGGTTGTCGTGAAGAAAAAAATGAGCTAATATGTAGGTAAAAGCGCTTTGCAAACCTTAAAAAGCCACATGATTGTTGACTATTGTTATTATTTGCATGAAATAGTGAGTTCCCTTGTTTATGGGAAGTGCTCAAGCAGTGGCTGAAGAACTACTTGTCACTAATGTAGAAAGGATTCATGTTGCAGGTGAGATGGGACCAGATAATAACAACAACAGCAACAACAAGAACCGCCTCCACCACCTCCACCACCACCACCACCATCACCACCACCACCACTACTACTACTACTTACTATTACAACCACTATAGTTACTACTACTACTACTGTTACTACTATTACTACTACCACTACTACTGTTACTACTGTTACTACTACTACCACCACTACTACCTGTTACTACTACTACCAGTACTACTGTTACTACTGTTACTACTACTACCACCACTACTACCTGTTACTACTACTACCAGTACTACTGTTACTACTAACTGGCATTTATGTAGTTTATGTAGCTTTTTAAAGTTTGCAAAAAACTTTAAAAATATCTAATTTTATCCTCACAATAACCCTGGGAGGCAAGTGCTGTTGTTATTCTTATTTTGTAGTTGAGGAAACAGAGGCAGGCATAGGTAAAGGAGTTTACCCAAGGTTCCATAGCTAGTAAATATTTGAAGCAGGATTTGAATTCACACCTTCCTGACTCCAGGCCCAGTGCTCTGTCTCCTTTGGTGCCACCGAGTTGCCCTTTGAGCTGGTGTCCAGATCTAAGATTCTAGAAGTCTCATTAATTTTCCAAGGGAATAAAGTTTTGTATTAGATGATAATTAACTTCTAAAATGAATAATAGCATGCAGTATATTATAGCTATTCTCTAAGAATAAAATATTTTCAAAATACTCCTTTTCTTTTCAACTGAATTCAGTGGGCACCTATGAAACACCTTTCATGAGCACAGCATGTTCGGGTTCTAGACGATAAATAATGATAATAATAGCTAGCATTTATCTAGTGCCTACTCTGTGCCAGGCACTGTGCTAAGCACTTTACAATTATTGTCTCATTTGATCTTCACAACAACTCTTGGAGGTAGGTACTATTATCCCCATTTTACAGGTGAGGAAACCGAGGCAAACAGAGGTTAAGTGGCTTGCCCAGGATCATACAGCTAGTAAATGTCTGAGGTCACATTTGAACTCAGATCTTCCCAAATCCAGGCCTAGCAAATTGTGGTACCTAGCTGACTCCAGGTGAGGCTACAAAGATGAAAAAAAAAATGCTTAGTCTTCGTCCTGCAGGAGTTTATGATTTAGCATTTCCTTCTGGGGGCATCAGACAGATTCTCTAGGGCAGCAAAGTGGGCATGGAGGTGGCAGAGTAATCAGACTGGAATCAGAAAGAACTGGGTTCCAATTCTACTTTTTTCATTGATTAGCTGGAAGCTAATCTCTTCGGTTTTCTGAGCCTCAGTTTCCCCATCTGTTAAGTGGAAATCACAATAGGCAGACCAGCACCCACCTCACTGTTGGTGGTTGTTTTGTGGATCAAAAGAGATAATTTGTAGAAAACTTTGAATCTGCATGTAAACATTGCTCTTAATCAACTGCTGTGGTTCAAAGGACATGGGGGTGGAGGAACATTGTCAAAGAACATCACTTTTAACAGTACTGAGATGCAGGGGCTCTTCACCTGGTGGTGGTGGGTCTATGAACATGTGTGTGTGTGTGTGTGTGTGTGTGTGTGTGTGTGTGTGTGTGTGTGTGTGTCTAAATAGATTCTGATTAATTTCATTCTCGGAGAAGGAAGTGGCAAACCACTCCAAGATCTTAGTCAAGATAAGCCCCAATGGGGTCACCAAGAGTTGGAGATAACTGAACATGATTAAACAAGTTTCATCTCATAAGACTTGGTTCCTTCTGGGTCTTATTTTATGCATTTAAAATCTGATTTTGAGAAGGGGGCTATAGACTTCACCAGACTGTCCAACAGGGCACAAACAAGGCTAAGAACCCCTAGTGAAGAGGAACTGTGTCAGTGTACAAGAGCTGCCGACCATCTGTGGAGAAAACAGCCCTTTCCAATGATGTTTCATGGGACCTGAGATGTTTAAGGTATGAGCGAACTTAGAGACCAGCCAGTGCAAGTCTTTGATTTGACAGATAAGGAAACTCTCCCTCCCTCCCTCTCTCTGTCTCTCTCTGTGTATACACACACACACACACACACACACACACACACACACACACACACACATACAATTATATACATATATAGTTCTAAATATGTACATACTCACACATATAAATATACATACTTATTTCTAAACACATGTACACACATATATAAATTCACACAACACAAACACACACACTCACATATATTTAAAACTCTAACTCTGTGATGCCTGAGCTGAGTCTAGAGGGAAATTGATTTTAAGAGGCAGCGATAACAATTTGTTGCTGTTGAGTCATTTCAGTCGCGCCCAACGTTTTGTGTCCCCATTTGGGGTTCTCTTGGCACAGACACTGGAGGGATTTTCCATTTCCTTCTCCAGCTCATTTTATAGATGAGGAAACTGAGGCAAACAGGGTGAAATGACTTGCCCAGGGTCACACAGCTAGTAAGTGTCTGAGGCTGGATTTGAACTCATAGAGATCAGCCTTTCTGATTCCCAGCTCAGTGCCCTATCCACTGTGCCCTCTAGCTGCCCACTAATAATATTAGTAGTTGACATTTATCGAGCACATTGAGGTTTGCAAGACACTTGACATACATCATTACATTTGATCCTAACAGCATCCCTGTGAAGCAGCTTCGGGTATCAGCCCCATTTTCCGTATGTAGAAACTGAGGCTGAGAGTAAGGTAAGTGATTTCACACATCTAGTGTGAGCATCTGAGGCAGACTTTCTTTACTGCCTTCACCTCTGCTCCCCACATCCTGCTGCCTCCATCTCTCCCAGGGTCTTGGGGCTATGTCACTGTAAAAATATAATTAATGGTCTGAATAGAATTCCAGAATCCCTTTCCTAAGTCACCTCCCTTGCTGAGCCCCACCAGCTACTCCTCTGATGGAGACAAACAAAAGATTAAGAAAGAGAAGAAGGAGGTTGGCACGTACCACGTCTCCCACCCCGGGCTTCCCGGGAGGCAGCTTGGGCCTAGATGGAGGCCGAGGAGGAGGAGGCGGTGGTGTGGTCCCGCTGCTGCCGTGGGCCGATGGGGTGGCAGGCCGGGCCGGGGATGATGCTCCTAAAAACAAGCAGGCATCTTCAGGTTGGGCAGCATGTCCCCGCCTCCCCCCCAACAAGCAGCTGAGCATCCTCCTTTCATGCAGGGTCCCCCCCCAACATCCCCAAGGCAGCCAGAGCCCACAGGCTACTCGTCACATAAGCAGAGCACGACACCAGACACCAAACTACATCACGGGCGTGTTTTTAAGGCAAAAATCACATGGTTGAATTATGGTTGATGGCTAATGGAGAAGCTCAGCACCCTCTGCCAGAACGGGGCATGAGGAAGACTAAGTCTCAGTGTTCTCATCTGTCAAATGGGCATGATTCCAGCACCTACCTCACAGAGCTCTAATGAGAGAGAATGGGATAGAAAATGCCTTGCCAACCAACCGTGTGCAGGGCAATTCCTCCTGTGCTTTCTCTTCAGACAGAATAGCATTTGTTATCATTCTTTTGCTGGAGTCTACACGGCCTTTCGCCTTTTGGTCACATCTACAGGCCAAGCATGCTCAGATAGTTGTCATCATCTCCCCTCTGCTTTCATTGACCTCATCAAGGAGGGGTCTTCCCTCCAGTGACAACATCCCCCATATGCTGGGGGTCCAGGGTTCTTGAGCAGTTGCCAGGATGGAGAAAATCCTCACCGTGGGCCTTGGTGAGGCCTTTCTGGACCTAGCTGGGCTGGCCTCAGGATAGGAGATACTGATCATTGCCCCATGTGTATTTTAGACCTCTCACCCAGCCTGGCACCTGCTAGAACTTAGGATGTTCTGGGGCTTTGAAGAGCCATGACCATGTTCATGCACAAGGTTGGACTGATTCCGAGGCTAGCTGGCTGTCCACTGCGCTCTGCAACCTTTCTTCATGATAATATCGATTTAGAGCTGGGCTTCCGAACCGTCTTCACTCCCTGTCCTTCTTGCCTCTCCAGAAACCTTCCCACATCCCTTCCCCAACCCCCTTCAACCAAACAAAAGAAAACATATTCCAGCAATGCTAGACCTGACCATGAAAGTCACTTAAGGAATTAAAGGGCTCAGAAAGTTTTTCTTCTCCAAAGGAACATTAAAAATTGCCTGACGTCATTGATTGGAAATTGATGTGGAACGCTGGGGATATTTCTATAGGATACTGTAGTTATTATTTACTGAACTCTCCCTGTCTCCCCGACAAGGTTCTCCTATGCTTCGAGCACAGGTGTAGCCCCAGATTGAGACGACTGACTGATTGATTGCAAAGTCAGTCCATCAGAGAAGCCATCAATCAACTGGCATCTTCCTCTTCTGAAAGAGTCCTGCCCTAATTGGATTTACCTTTGAGGATGAGAAGGAGAATTCAATTAGGAAACAGGGAAGGCAGATGACCAGTCAGAGAAGTACCCAGACACACACTTGGATTTGGGTAGTTGGGGATTCCAAGTATTTTAAGTCCCACCCCAGGCAGCAGTGTGTTGGAGCCAGCTGATATAGGCTCCAGAGAGCTGATTGTTAAATTTGCAGTGAGAGCATTTACACCTCTGAAACTGACAAATGTTACAAACCAGGATTTGACTTATTGTCTTGTTGATTGTCTAGTCTAGAAAATGTTGATTAAAAGCTGATTAAATGCAAAAGTGTATTGACCATATCCTCCCCTCCAGAGCTGATTGTTAAACATTTACCAGCACACTCTCAGAGGTTATCCTAAAGGCTCACCTAACAATCTGACAATGATGAATTATCTTAAACCATTCCTGTGGTTCAGAGATATTCCCTTTTCCAGTTACAAATATCCTGGAATTTCCTAGCTTTAGTTGGGATAGTAAGCATGAAGCCATCCTGAGAGAAATATGACAAAATATTGTTTAGCATAGCCGAGAGCTGGACTTGTAATTAGAAAAATCTGAGTTCAAATCTTATCTTAGATACTGTGTGATCCTGGGCAAGTCACTTAACCTTTAGCTTCTTCATCTGTAAAATGGGGAAGGAGTTGAACTCAGTGACCTCTAAAGGTTCTTCATAACTCCAAACTTAGAAGCCTATGACCTTCTCTTCTTTTCAGTTTTCTTTCTTTCTTTCTTTTTTCTTTATTTTTTGGTGAGGCAATTGGGGTTAAGTGACTTGCCCAAGGTCACACAGCTAGTAAGCGTTACGTGTCTGAATCCGGATTTGAACTCAGGTCCTCCTAACTCCAGGGCCAGTGCTCTATCTATTGAGCCACCTAGCTGCCCCCTTTTCAGTTTTTTTAACTGTAAAATGAAGATATTAATCGTGCCTACCTCCCAGGATTGTTGTAAGGATGAAATACCTAAAACATATATGTATGAATTTATAAAAATGTATAATACATGCAAAAATGTATAATGCACCCATATGCACATGTACATATTTGATCCTCATGACAATCCATGTCCATGCCCCTATTTATATACACACAGTGCTTTGTCAGCTCTAAAGCCTCATATAAGTGGTTGGGATTTTTTTTCTTGATTATTAGTGCTGGGAGCCCCCAGTGAGTGACTTCCTCAACAATAGAGATCTCTCCCTTCTTAGCAGCTTCTGGTTAGAGACAGTTGTCTAGAGTACCAAGGGGTTAATTTCCAGGGTCATACACTGAGACATGTTCTAGGGCCACAGAAGAAGACGGCCCTATAGAAGTCATCAAGTCCAGCTCCCTCATTTTACATATGAGAGGCTGGGGGCTTTCCCAGGCTCACACGGCCAATAAGAGCATGATGGATTTGGATTCAAGTCTTCCTGACTCCAAATACAATGCTTTGTTATATCCTGCTGCATATTTGTAAATTCTTTGTCTTCTTATCAATTATTATTATTCCATGATGGTAATATCAAACTATCTTATAATAGTAATAAGAGTCTTAACTAGGAGTTTCTAGGCTTGAGAGAAGACCAACAAACCAGACTAGGGCAGTTGGCTTGTTATGCCAGGGGGTGGGACACTCCCTGTGGTGGAAGAGGAAAAGACCCTCCCCAGGGAGAATTCTTTATTTATCCCAGTTCCAGTCCGGCAATTTCCTAATTTAACTGCACTAAGCTCTCTTGTCCCTACACCCCTGTGGCTCCTCTCAGTTCATCCCCTCTAAATGGAGTATCCTGGGGCACAGCACTGATTGCTTGGTCCTAATTATGGCTCTGCCTGTGAGAAATTTCACGGAAAACTGTTTCCATGAGATTCCTAAACCACTTCGTCATTGCCCAGATTTGAAGGCTAAGAAAAATATTCTGAAAGTAAACTCCCAAATCCCTTGTGATATAGATGATCTCTATAATATCTATCTCTAGCTCTTGATAGAATGAAATCTCCCTGAGGGCAGGAGTTGCTTCATTCTTGACAATTTGTCAGGCTAGAGGCTGTTGACACAAAGTCAAGAGAGATCTACACCAGGGAATCTGGGGTAACAGAAACTTCTTGTGTAGAAGCTCCCCCCACAGATACGAACCAGTGAATCATCTGTACTTTGGCAACCTGGACAACCTCCAAGATTTGCTCAATAGATCTGGGGTCCATCAATAGCAATGACTGCAGGTGTGTCTCACCACTTCTGGTCTGAGTCACCCTCTTTTCCAGCTCTCTCTATCCTGCATGTCTTTATCTCCAGCCAATGCCTGAAAATTCTGGTCAGATTTTCCGAGTATATTTGCCAATGCCTGATGCAAAGTTGTCCTTGGCTTTTACATTAATTGTTTGATCTGACGCAGCAAATGTTTTCAGCTGACAGTCAACAGACAAAGACAAGGGTTGAATAAACAGCAAAGTATTTGTCAGGAGGTGTCATAATTGGGTATTTTTCTTTCTTTCTCTTCTGTTTTTATAGAACGAAAGGGCGTTCATCTGTGCATTCTCTCGCTTTTAAGAAATGGTACTCCAAAACCATGCCAGAAAAAAGGAGTTCAATTATATGCCCTTTTCTCAAATGCTCCCCAGATAATGACATTTTAAAATGCATCTCAGTAAATCCCGGTGGAACACTGAAAGCTGGTTCTCAATGAGAAGGCTTGTTTGTCGGCTGGATGCCAACACAACCATTGAAAAGTAAAAACACAAGCACACAGTTTGACTGATCCTGAATCCCATTCTCTCTTCATTCCTTCATACTTAGCTGACCTACTATTTTACTATTGGGGGAAACATAGAATGAGGCTATTAATTGGAATCAGGAAGACCCAAGTTCAAGTCCCCTACTCCTTCACCCAAACACTTCTATGCTATATGACTCCGATTAAATCACTTAACCTCTCTGTTCCTTCAGTTCCCTCAGGTTGTTATGAGATTCAGAAGACATGATGCATATAAAACAGTACCTCCCCAAAGTAAGAAATTATATTAATTAGTAAGATAAAGTACTCCCCCCAAATTCAGATATTAAGATATTAATAAAAAAGAATAAGGTTATTAAGGAATTATTTTAGGAGCAGTAGGAAACTCCATGGAGAAGATGGAATCTGCACTTCTAGAAGGAATACCCCAATCGGTGGGCTCATAGATCCCTTTGTGTATTTGAGAGTCAATTTCTAGACCAGGGCTTTTCTTGTGGAGCCAGAGAAGGCTCAGGTACTGCAGGGAATATTTCACAAGGGTACTCTCCTCTCTTTGGTAGGACAGTGGCAGGACAGATAGTAATATGATAGCTGGGGGTGGGGGGCGAGTTGGAAGGGATGGAAGGATGGTCTGGGGCCAGCAAGATATGAGGGGTTGGGAGAATTTGCATTCGTTCCTCTGCTCATTCCCACCTTGCATGCACCAGAGAGTCAGGATCATTGCTTCTAGAAAGGGCATGTGGACCAGCTGTGCTATGGCACTATTCCCATTCCTAGGACTTCACTGGCTACCACTGCCCACTAGGGGTTGTCTTTCTCTATTACAGTATAAGTTCTCTGAGGGGAGGGACTGTTACTTTTGCATTTGGATCACTGGTATTCAGCACAAGGCTTGACACACAGCCCTTAAATGCTTTTTACTCATCCAAATGGAATTAGAATTTGCATTTTCCTTTGAAATTCCTGCTTTTTAAATTTTAATTCTTCCTGAGGGTATTATTTCTGTGTCTGGTTCCTTCCTCATCTTCTACCTTCCCCCTGCAGTGGTACCTTCACTACCAAGAATCTTCCCAGAAAGTAACCAGGACAGTCTTCATACTTGATTAAAATTTTGTGATTATTTTATGATATGAATGAAGGTCTGAGGCTTTCAATAGGCTTGGAAACATCCCTGTTCTAGCTGGCATGTAGCTCTTTAAATCATACCAAAGCCCGAGATCTCAATCCTTATCTCCACAGGAATCCCTGAGAATCCCATGCCCACTGATGGCAGCCAGTTAGCCATTCCACTGATGGATAGCCAAGATAATCAGGGATGGTTCTGATGAAGACTAGCTGAGGAGAAAGGTGGGGATGAAACACTTTACACCCTGAGGATGTATTGCAGTTTTCCTGTTGACAAGTTGTCATATTCCCAGATTTCTTTCCCCACTGAGTGTCAGCATTTGTTGAGGACTGTCCTGGGTAGTTGCTTGAGATAGAAGGAAGGAGGCTCAAAGCAAGCACTTAAAAAATTTAGCCACTAGCTTCATAAGATTGATTAACTTCTCTGAGCCTCAGTTTCCTCATTTGTAAAATGGGGATGCCAATGCTTAACTTGCCTACTTCAAAGGGTTGTGATGAGCAAAGTTCTTTGACAACTTTAAAGAATTATAATAATTGTGAGTTAGTCTTATCAATAATAACCATTGTTAAGAACTGTTGTTAAGAATGGAAGGGACACTAATTGGTGTTAATAATAACAGCAGTAATATATCTACGTGACTCTCCTGGTCAAATGTAAGTTCCCTGAAGTCAGAGTCTGTTTCAGTTTTGTCTTTTGTAATATTTGCTCCCTGTCAGGCACAGAAGTAGGCACCTGATAAATGCCTATCCATGAATTGACTCTTAAGAATTGGATGATTAAAGATAAATGGCTTCATTAGTGAGGGTACTTACTCCAACCACCTTTGTGTCTATTCTCTAGCACAGTGTCTTCATGAGTTTTTCATGTAAAAGGCATTTTATTGCCTTGTGGCTATGCCTGGTAATAAGTCTCTCTGTATTTAACTAGGAAGGTCCTTGAAGACGGGTCCATGGTCTGTCATCAGGTCATAGAATCTAGAGCTAGAAAGAGCTTTTCAATGTCACTAAGTCCACCCCCTTCATTTTTCAGATGAGGAAACTGAGACAGAGAGTTTAGAGGTCTGCACTGACAGTATATATGTAAGGTAGAATTTGAACCCACATCATCCTGATTTCAGGCCGAGCATGCTATCCACCATGCTATGCTGCCTTTCTTTCTCTCTCTATTTTTTTTTTTGGTAAGGCAATTGGGGTTAAGTGACTTGCCCAGGGTCACACAGCTAGTAAGTGTTAAGTGTCTGAAGTCGGATTTGAACTCAGGTACTCCTGAATCCAGGGCTGGTGCTTTATCTACTGCGCCACCTAGCTGCCCCACCTTTCTCTTCTATTTACAGCTTTTCTATCTAGGTAGAACCTGCTAATCAATCAATAAGTATTTATACAGAACCTGCTATGTGCTAGGCACTGTGCTAGGCAATTGAGGATACAAAAATACAGAATGAAATAATCCTTCCTGACCTTAAACTTGGCTTGTATGACCTTCAAGAACCTAGCTTCTCTTTCCCATCCCCATAATACCAAGGTAGGACTGCAGTCAATGATAATAATATTAACAAGTTCTCCTGGGAAAAGTCTTATCTATCCAGAAGGCCCTTATGAAGGGTTTCCTTTTCTAGATCCAACAGTGCTCTCTACATTTGCACATCCCTGTCACCTTCCTGCAGAGCTAGGCAAGATGAAATAAAAATAAACATAATGACATTTGATTAATTGTTGTTGGAAAAATACGTGCATCTGTATGTGCCTGTGTGTGTAAAATCCAACGTACCCTATCATATTGCCCTAATGTTGGGCAACGTGACTCTCAATCTTTAAACATGAGGTTGTATCCTGTTGTTCTAATTCAAAATTTACATTTCTGCCAGCTCAATGTATGTTGCATCAATAAAAGATTAAGGAGCAAATAAACTGGGACTTAATTAAGGGGATAATGGAGAAAAGTTTTATTTATTCATGGGCTTCATGGGCACTGCTCGATATCTCACTTAGCAACTCGTCCCCTAATAGCACCAGAGTGGGGCTTTTTTATACAGCTCAATGATTAAGAATCAATATTTTTAATGGTAACGGTTTTTCAGATAAAAATATAAAGGGAAGGCTGGATTTAAAATCTCTTCCATAGAATGAAGGCCAAAGCTCCACCTTTGCCCCATCCCAGGCAACATCAGAAGGTTGGCGTGTTTCTCACACCTTGGTAGGCTCATGGCAGGAACATCTGAAGAGCCCCTCTAGGGGACTGAGTCTGACCTTGCACAGTGCTCTAGGGATGCATTAAACAAAACCTGGCTTTACCATTTATATACTCAGGAATTTGTTCTATGCTTTAAACTGAGTTGGCCAACCTGTGGCCCTCAGGTCACAACAGGTTCTTCAAAGTTGTGATGTAGTCACTTAGGCAAGTGGGCAGCTATGTAGAGTAGTAGGTAGAATTTTGGATTTGTCGTCACCAAGACCTGAATTTGCATACTGCCTCAGATACTCGTTCTATGACCCTGGGCAAATGACTTGTACTTTTCAGCCTCAGTTTCATTATGTGTAAAATGGAAATCATTAATAGCTTTTAGTTCACAGAGTTATGAAGATCCAATGAGGTAATGGAATTAAAGCACTTATAAATAGATACAAATACAAGATATTGTAAGGAACCTGAACTTAAAGCTCTTTGCAAGAGGTAGTTGTTTATTATTATTAGGGAAATGCAACAAGTCCTGCTATTTCTAATGGCATTGAGAATATGATAAAGTGCTATTGTCATCTTGAAAGAATTAAAATTAGTGTGGTATAGAGATACTCCATAGTGCTCTTACTAGGATCCTATTCACTTAAAAAAAGAGTCCCATTTTGGGGTGGACTTTGTTGAGGAAAATGGAATTCCAGTTCCTTTCTCTGTTCATCCTGGATACCTCTGCTTTCTGATCTCTCAATCCCAGAATCTCAGAGATGGGCAAGGATCTCAGAACTTGACTCCTTCAACTCATGCCCGAACTTCTAAGACCCTCTTTTATCCCACCATCCCCATAACAAGTGGTCATCCAATCTCTACTTGAAGAACTAGAATGAGAGCCCACCCATCACCTCTCAATGTACCCCCTTCTCATCTATCATTCCTTATATCAAGCCAAGATGTTCTTCTCTGAATTTTCACCCTTTTTTGCTCCTATGGTTGTCTTCTTCTACAGGAAAGATGAGTTTGCAAGCAGAAAGATACTAAAAGATTCACTATGAAAAGAAGCTGAAACAGTCATTGAAATGTTAGAGTTTAAGTGGATGGACCACACTACTCACCCCCAGCTCCCAACTTCCCTGGGGCTTAAAAACTTAAGACACCTGATAAGTTTTTTGGAACACACTGCAAAAGATGACAAACCATGCCATCTTCTGTGAGGGAGTGCTCCCACACAGAACCAAGCAATATTGAACACTCATGCGTGCACACACGCCACAAAATGGCCCATGGAGGCCAGCTAGCCAAGCTCAAGCAGCGATGGAATGGGGTAGGTGGAAAATATGCCTCAGAAAAAAATCTGTTCTCTCCAGAACAAGCACAACAAATCTTTCTGTTTTTTCTTGTTTGGGAACCACAAGCAATTTTCTTTTAATTCAAATAATCACAATTTACCCTAGATCCAATCCAATACCAGATTTTGCATGGGAGTCTCAAAGGTTACATACTCATTGAACTTTCTTCCCCTGTGTCATATACTTTTATATGACTTTTATATACTTTTATCACTGCTTGTGATATAGTCAGAGAATATCTTTATTTTTTTGGAAGGGGGTAGTTTGAAAAGTAAAGGCATTTAAATAAGTCATCTGTCCTATCCCCATTCCTTGCAATTTTCCCTTAAAAATTTTCCTTCTTGGTTCAGGAAAATACAAGAGGAATGAGCATCGAAAGACCCTGGGTTTTGAGTCCCAAGTCTACCATTGACTAGCTGTCTGACCAAGGACAAGTCTCTTGACTTCTCGGTCTCAGTTTCTAGCTCTGTCAAATGGGGTGAAGTTCCTAAAATTGTTACCTCAAGGGGTGTTGGTGAGGACCAAGCATGAGAATGCATGCAATAGCTTTTGTGGCCATAAAGCATTACGTAAATGGGAATTGACAGCAACAATAGGAATGACACTATTAAGAAACATCTAGATCCCTACGGGGTCTGTCAAGGAAATCATCCATTTGTCAGTGAGTCACTGCTCCCACTGATCATGGTAGCCTTCCTTGATGTTTCTTGGGATGCAGTTGGGGACATCATAGCCTTTCTCAGAAAAGGCACACCCTCTATGATGGTAGATCTCCAATTAGGATAGGATTGAGAGAATGGGCATATTTAGAAATTTGACTCAGACCATGATAGAGGGCACTCAATATGGTCACATCACTGGGGCACAGTACAACCCGCCCCCCCAAAAGAAAAAAAGTCTGATGCTCCAAAGATATCCAGTGGATGCTAACAGGGTCTTGCTAAAAAGGCAGGCATAGCAGCTCACCAGCACATGGAGCGCACGCGCACACAGTCAGACAAACATACCGCTGGCGGTTCCCATCCCACTGCCTGAGCTGGGTCCGGGTGACGATACCACGGTCCGGTAGGTGGGTGGCGGAGGGGGAGGTGGAGTGGCTCTCTGGCCCAACCCAAAATCTTTAGGAGATGCGACTGTTTCTAAGTTATCCTCTTTCCCGAGGGTCTGCTCAGAAAACTTCTTCTGAACCTCTTCTAAATCAAGAGGTGATGGAATGCTGCGTGGAGGGTCAACAGCTGGGGAGTCAGCTGGGTTTTCTGACGCCAGTGGTGGGGAGCCCACCTTTTCCCTTGAAGTCAACTCTGGAGTGACCCGTTCCGGGGATGCATCAGAAAAATTGACCCACTTTTCTTCCGTGTTAACGACCACAGACTTGGGGGACAAAACTGGGCCAAAAATGCTGTCCAAGTCACTGATGGATGGTAGTTTGTCACCTTTGACCTCGGGTGTGGTCTGCTCACTGCCTGTGGTCAAAGGAGTTGGTTTAAAACTTTAACATTGCGTTTCACCACTATCGCCTACATGGGGAAGGTGGGGACATTACCTATGCCCTGGGAGACAGAAGCTGGGGCCACATTTTCTTGAGCACAACCTTTTTTTAGTGGGGTATGGACAAGCCTTGTGATTTCATCAGTATGGGCCACTCCTAAAGACACAGACTGGAAAAGTTACATGACCTGTCCAGGGTCACATAGCCAAGAGGTATCAGGGGCCAGGTTTGAGCCAGGATCTTCCCGACTTTTGAGGCAGCGACACACAAGAGGGTGTATTTTATGTTCCTCACTAAGTGTTCAAGATGGAGGTGGGTGGGGTTGGGGAGGGGAAGGTTCTTGCCTCTTGTTCCCTGGATGCCCTATTTCCCTGAGATATCTATAACAAAGCACAGGAAAAGCCCCCTTGTTCACAAGGACCGTCCACACCTTTCCTCCTTTAGAGTAGAAAGTGTGTCTGTACTTCATTGGATCATGACCAGTGACTACTGGGAAGTCATCATTGTTAGGTCTGGAGATAACATTACTCACACTAGATAGAACTGCATAGATTGAAGGGGAACCCGTCCCACAGGAGGGGACTTGGCCCACATGACTGGTAGAAATGTGTGTGTCGTAAGGAGAATGTGTACTAGGAATAGAATGCTCATTGGCTTTCCTGACACTTAGAGCTGTGTGACCCTGTGCAAGTCACCTAACCTCTGCCTTAGTTTTCTCATCTATAAAAGGGGGATACAATAATAGCACCTACCTGAAAGGGTTTTTGTGGGGCTCAAATGAAATCATCTATCTTTGTAACATTTCAGAAAATTTAAAGTGCTATGCAAATCTTATTTATTTTTAATTTTAAAATATTTATTATTTTTACTGCCTAGGTCACCTCAGGCAGCCCACACATTCTCTCTCTGGCTTCAGTTTCTTCATCTCTAAAATGTAGGGGTTGATCAGAAGATCTTTGAGGTCCCTCCCACCTCTAAGGCCAGAATCTTATGACATCAGCTCCTAAACTGAACCTACGGCGACAGTCTGCAAATTGATTCTTTTTTTTTTTTTTTTTGTGGGGCAATGGGGGTTAAGTTACTTGCCCAGGGTCACACAGCTAGTAAGTGTCAAGTGTCTGAGGCCGGATTTGAACTCAGGTCCTCCTGAATCCAGGGCCAGTGCTTTATCCACTGCAAATTTATTCTAACACCTCATGTTGAAAGGTGGGCCACATGTCATCTCATGCTAGCATCTCTTCTACTCAGTTATTTAATCTCTTCTACTCAGTTATTTAAAAATCTGAAGCCTAATTAACTGTGATCCCTAGACATGAACTCCACAGCAAGTCCCAAGTTCACTCAAAGGGGGTATTGACACATTCATGTAAATGGCTGGGATTGGCAGGGCTGATATTGAAAACATTTTCCAGGCCCAGAGATATTAGTCCAGTACTATGCCTTAGATGGGAAACACTGCACCTATTGATGAAGCAAAAACTCAAGAATCATTTACTATTTATCTACCTCTGCAAGTCTAACCTGCGTCCAGGGACCAAATGGAGCTATGAAAAGCCAAGGGGGGTGGTATCCTCACGGTTTTATTTGAAATTTGGGCTTCCATCCATCCCTCTTGGCTTTATTTTCTTACTTATTTCTTTATTGATTCATCTATTTATTTAATTTATTTCTGTATCTATTCCTCTAACACAGTAACAAAATAAAACTCCAATACCCCTTACTCCTTCCTTGAGAAGTCAATAGCAACAGTTTTCTCAGAACTTTGGTCTTATTTTTAAATGACAAAGCCAAAGTCCATTTGATATTGTGAGTGCATGACTAGGGTTGGTTAATGAGCCACAGATGGTCACAGATGGACCATGGCAAAAAGGGAGGTCTATTTCTTAGGTATTCTCCAGCTCTGGAACCCTAGATCCCGGCAGCCATTTAGAAAGGTAGAGAGAATACTAGATTTGGGCTCAGAGGGCCTGGAACCCAACTCTAGCTCTTCTGCTTACTCAATGTGTGACTCCTCTGGGACTCAGTCTCCTCCTCTGTAAAATTAGGGGGCTAGTCTGGCTGACCTCAAGCTCCAGACAGCTTTAAATGGAATGACTCTTCCAAAGCTTGCAATGCTTTGGATAAAGAGACAACAATCCTTGACATTTATATTCTGTCTCCTGGACACTTATTGACACTTAAGTGTGAGGATTTTAGGAAGTGGGGAGGGAGGGAAAAAGAGAAGAGAAAGGATTGGGTTTGTAAAACCTTTCTTTTAATAAACACAAGGAAATAGGCGGTCAGTCAGGGAGCCGAGCACAGACTGGATTCATCGCTCCCATTGTTAAATGGTCTGCTCTTTAGTTGGTAGAGTCTCTGGGCTGCACAGACTGCCCCAGATGAGACTGCACTGGAGTGAGGAAGCTGACAGAGGATTCCAAACAACCATGAGCAGCAGCAAATTAGGAGTCTGATCCGCTGAAGCCCAGGAGATGTTTCATGGATACACAGCACTGATTGAAGTAGGTGAGATACATGGATCTGTGTGGGCCATGGGAATCACAAGGCCTCCAAGCCTTCCCTACTCTGGGCATGTTTCAGTTGCCTCTGATCTTCTGACCTTGGCATACTAAGTATTTCAAAAACTACTGGAGAAAAAAAAATCTTTGACCATGCACATTTCATGAGAGCTAAGCTATGCCCAGAGCACATCCCAGCTCCGTCTGCACAGGACGGGTTGAAGTCTGCCACCGGTCTTCCCGGCTTTTGAAAAATGAGAACAAAGCCTGGGTCTTAGACCTCATGAAATTTTAAATACCAACACGGAAACAAAGGAAGCTGGGCATGGAATTAAAATGTTGCCCCCCTCCCTTTTTTAAACTAAGATTTTTTTTGAAGCATTATCAGAGAAAGAATCTCTTCTCTCTTTCAAACAGCTTAATGATAACAAAAACAAAGAAAAGGGAGAATGTTAATTTTTTAAGCATATATAATATCCAGTAGAGAGGAAAAGCCAAGCATAAAGTTCAATTTCATATGGACAAAATACACATTCATCCTTCTCAAACCCTAGAAATCCTGAACAGACACCCAGAAAACATCTGCTTATTTCTTAAAGAGCCAGTGCCCTTAATTACTCTATTCCCAAATGAGAAGAAGTATCTCTTTTCAATTTACCTGGTCCCACTGTTAAAGGAGAGCCAGTGCGGGGCGGGGTCGCTGGTACATTTTTAGGAGGCAAAGGTGGAGGTGCTGTGAAGAGAGGAGAAGCTGGTCATTAGTGAGTGGCTTCTATGCCAGGAAATCAGAATACTTTGTCTCAAAAGGGGGTTTTCGGTCCAGCCTGTTCTTGCCCTTGAGGAAATAAAGAAGCAGCTGATCTTCCTCCTTGTCCATTCCAAGGTAGAAAACAGACTCATTTCCCATGGGAAAGTGCAGTGCTGACCTTGTCTGTTCCCTCCCAGCTGACTGCTGCCAACATTAGGTCAGTGGAAAGTGTCAGGGGACCCAAATGCCAAGGAAACTTTGCAAATGGTCTTGGATCCCTGCTGGTCCCAGGAACCATGTTTAAGTAGGTGACTGATTTGTTTTCTCATGGACTTTCCTCAGCTGGGCTAGCTAGCCACAGACCCAGAGTTAGAGGGGCCCTTTATCTTGATGGGCATCTAGTTCAGCTCATACCCCCAGAAGAATCCTCGCTACAATGTGCTTGACAAGTGATCACCATGACTTTGATTGAAGACCTCCAATGAGGGGAAATCTGCTTTCTCCCAAGGCATCAAATTCCCCTTATGGCTAGCTCTAATAGGAAGTTTTAGTTTAACCATTAAAATATAAGGATGGATGGAGAATAGAGGGTAGACAGACAGAGCATTTAGGATGTGCTAACCAAGAACCCAGCACTGTTCTAAGCACCGAGAATAGGAATACACACACAAAGGACAGTCCCTCCCCTCAAGGGACTTACACTCTAAAGCGGGGGGGGGGGGGGGGGGGGGGGAACCATACATAAAATGAAGCTGGAAAGTAGAAGCTAATAAAAAGTCTGGAGGCTTCAGGAGCCAAGCAGAACAGTCCAGAGAGTCAAGAGAGGAGCTCAGAGTGAGGTTAATATGGATAGCCTGGACAGTTCCCGAAACCGTGGTCTGGTCTAGGGACTCACCGACCAGAGGAGACATCTGTCCCCAGAAACAGGAGCAAAGGTTGCACAGTTAGGAGCCTGTCAAGTATTCCAATGACTTATGGTCTAAGTTGGAAGATTCTTTCAATTTTCCATGTTTTATGGAGTCATTGCCTTTCACGTCTAATGCCCCATTGTGGTGTGGGGGTTATCCTGAATTCTCCAAGACTATGACATAGGAACACCAGCTCTGGAAGTGTCTACCAAGCTGGAAAGTCTAGAAGGAAAGAGCGTGGTGATGGAAGCCATGTCTGCCACTCGAGATCCAGCCCAGCTAAATCCTGAGGCATCACCTGGAGATTGGCTACCAGGGAAGGAGTTGGTTTGGGCCAAGGTAACTCAGTGGATGAGACACCTGTGCCATTGAAAGGTGGGTCCTTAGAGTATTCAATTAAGGTTGGTTATACATGCAGAAGGAAAATGATCTTAACCTAGTAAGGCCCAACCTGATTCCTGAGTAGACATTTGAGCCATCCAGTCAATCTCTGACATTCAGAAAACCCTGTCAGATTCCTTCCCTTCCACGGGCAGTGATGACCCTCCATGCCCTGGCCCACCACAAAATAAAAATATTGTTCAACATGGACATTTCCTCTACCTTGTTCAAGCCAAACACCTCACACCTACTCTCTTGTGATGAAACTTCCCCCCTCATTGCTCCCCACACAGACCATATTTGGCAGACTCAGAGGGCTCAGAATAACCTCTCAAGGGATCCCAAAGTACAGTACACGCCTTTACCCAAACTGCACTGTTAATTTTGTGGTTCACTCCTAACTATGAGGCGCAAGATGGTGACAGGGGCACTGTTCTGAGCTGGGTGAAACCGGCGCTTCTCAACTGCCCTGGATGATTGGCTCTTCTTTTCACTTTTGCTATTTCAGTCTTATGTGCCCAGCTTTGGTCACTGACTAGCTTAGGACAGGGCTTCATAGTTTGCCCTTTATAACCTAACTCAAAGCTACCTTTTTACCTTCTAATGCATTTCTCTTTGGGTTGTAAGCTCTATGGGGGCTGCGCTTTGCTTCTTTTTGTATCCCTAGCACTGAGTCTGGCACATAGTAAGTGCTTAATAAGTGTTTATGCAGTTGAATTCTCCCACCCCTGCCAATGACGCACTCTCTAGTTCAGACAAACTAGCTTCCTCACTGTTCCTCATGCAGAGCATGCCATCCTCCAGCTCTGTCTCTGCATTGGCTTCTCACTGTGCTTGGGATGCCCTCCTCCTCACCTCTACCCCTTTTGTCTTCAGGACCCAGTTCAGGCACCATGAAGGTTTCCCTGTTTCCTCCAGCAGCCAGAGCCTTCCTCCAGATTAGCTTTACTTTTTAAGAGATGGGAAAGATTGATTATTTTGGTAATGGTTTAATTTCCCCAGTTTCCAGGTAATCTTTACATCTGATCTTTTAATCTTATTCTATTTTCCATGTATGTGTGTGCATGTATGTATGTGTATATGCATGTATACATATATTTAAAGAAATAATCGATATTTATTAAGCACCTATTATATGCCAGGAACTTTGTTAGGCTCTGGGGATACAAAAAGAGGCAAAAGTCAGTCTATGCCAACAAGAATTTTACACTCCAAGGGGGAAGACAACATGTGTATGCATGTATATATGCATACATGTATATGTATATGTGTATGTACATGTATATGTGTATGTATGTATATATGCATGCATGCATGCATGCTTGTATGTATGTGTATATGTGTGTACGTATATGTGTGTGGGGAAGTTGGGTCAAAAAAGTTCTCCTTTAGGAGCTGGCGTTGGGCTGGGTTTTGAAGGGAGCTAGGGATTACAGGAGGCAGAAATAAGAAGGGAGAGTATTTCAGGCATGGGCACAGCCTGTGCAAAGACAAAGAGGTGGGAGGTGGGGGAATCCCTAGAGCCATCTCCAATTGGCTACAGACGTGCTGCTGCATCTCCCGAGGATGCCGATTTCTGCTCAGCTCCTCCTTTTCTTCCTTCTTCTTCTCAGCTGGAGCAAGGGGAGAGTTTGAGATTGCTAGGACACTGGCAAGAATCCTGTACTCTGCTTGCAATGTGACTGTAAAGATCAAAGGATCAGAACGCCAGGTCCCTTGAAGGAGTGGAATGAGGCTCTGTGTGTGTGTCTATGCACATGTATGGGTGTGTATGCATGTGTGTCTCTGTGTGTATGCATGTGTGTCTCTGTGTGTATGCATGTGTGTGTCTGTGCATATGCACGTGTAAGGGTGTGTATGCATGTGTATGCATGTGTGTGTCTGTGTGTCTATGCACGTATAAGGGTGTGTGTATGTGTGTCTCTGTGTATGCATGTGGGTATATGAGTGTGTCTCTGTGTTTATGTGTATCTGCATGTATACATGTGCATATGTGTGTATGCATGTGTGTATATTAGTGTGTCTGTGTGTATATGTGTGCCTGCGTGAATTCATGTGTTTATGCGTGTCTGCATGTATGCACATGCATATGCATGTATGTATGAGTGTGTATGTATATTTGTGTATACATGTGTATGCACACATGCAGGGATATGGCTCCTGATTTGATGAAAAGAAGGCAGCCTTAGAGTTCATGTAAGGAAATATTTCTAATTAATTAGATCCATCTCCAAATTCTTAAGAGTTCATGTAAGGAAAAATTTTTAATTAATTAGATCCATCCCCAAATTCTTGAAAACTTTCTAATTAATTAGATCCATCCCCAAATTCTTGGGTGGGACCTTCAAAGATGCTTACAGCCCAGCTAATTGGAATGGGCATCCTTGGGACGTCGTGGGCTCAGCCGCAAGGCCGTCTTCAAACAAAGGCTGACTAACCCCTTTGGTGTATCATAGAGAGGATTCTTGTTTGGACACAGGTTGGGCTTGAAGGCCTTTGAGCTCTCTGTAAACCTAGAATTCTGTGATTCTTCTTTTGGTGAATCTGTGAGTCTTGTGGGACTTGTCCGGCACCTAAAGTTTGCCCCTGGGTCAGGACAGAATTATTGTATGGTCTGTACTTTAAGGCACAACAGAGAAGGGCAGAAAGCCCTGGGTTCAAGTCTGCCTCTGACACAGTGTGATCCTAGGGAAGTCATGTAATCTGAGTGCTCTGGGTCACTCCAAGCTCCTAAATTGGACAGAAAGTGCAGACCTACAGTGGAAGAGTCTCCTCATTCTCTATACTGAGGAAAACAGAGGTCTCTTTCTAGTCCTGTTGTCCATAGGGCAAGGCCTGAGTGTGAGGTATCACTGTCCTGGGGCGTAGCCTAGAGATGCCCTGAAGACAAGGGACACATCTCCCGCATGCTCTTCCCCTTACCTGCTGAAGGACTGATTGGGGAGAGGAGATCCTTCTTTTCCTTTTCCTCACTCTAGACCCCATGGAGCTAAAGCAGGCCATAAACGTTACCCAAACTCCTAATATTAAGACGGCATCAGTAAGTAACTCAGAGTTTCTGAGAGCTGTCCAATTTCTCCAGGCAGACAGAGGATAAAATGAGTCACATTTTTCCAGACAAACCAGACGCTTAACTTACTTCCAGTGGGAAAAGGTCTTGTTAACTTTGGAGATTCGAGGCTTGGATTCATTGGTTGGACAGAACCCCATATCTCAGGCTGATCTAAAGGAACTGGAGACACAGAATGAAAAATTATGCAGGGTCTAGACAGGAAAACCCCAACACTCAGAATTTCCATATCTTCTTTTCCAATTGAGCATTACTTTTTCTCCAAGGTCAAATAATTAACTTGAAAAAGTTTAATCCATCATCCCTATGTTTTATAAGACTGTGTATGGGGGGTGGCAACTAGGTGGTGCAGTGGATAAAGCACTGGCCCTGGATTCAGGAGGACCTGAGTTCAAATACGGCTTCAGACACTTGAGACTTCCTAGCTGTGTGACCCTGGGCAAGTCACTTAACCCTCATTTCCCCACAAAAAGAAAAAAAAAGTCTGTATGTATATGTAACCCTAATTCCAGGTCCTGTGCTCTGACCTCTATTTTACATTGCTTCTCTTTGTGTATGCTTTTAATAATAATAATAATAATAACAACAACAACAACAATAGTTGTTGTTCAGTCACATCCGACTCTTTGTGACCCCATTTGGGGTTTTCTTGGCAAAGCGACTGGACTGGTTGGCCACTTCCTTCTCTAGATCATTTTACAAATGAGGAAACCTAGGCAAACAGGGTCACACAGCTAGTACGTGTCAGAGTCCAAATTTGAACTTAGGTGTTCCTGACTCCAGGACCAGTACTCTATCCAATGTACCACCTAGCTAGCTGCCCAGTAACAGCAATGATGATGGTGGTGGTGGTGATACTAGATAGCTTTTCTATAATGATTTAAGCCTATGTATGAGATGTTCTAAAGAGCTCATAATCTTTTCTTCCTGATGCTCATCTCAGGGCACACTCACCATTTGTGGCTGAAAAAGCAAGTGCTAATAACTTCTCATCGGTCCCCTGTTAAAATGGCGGGGAATGGTGGGGAGTGAAGTTGTGGACAGGTTGTTGGACCTGAAGTCAGGAAGATTTAGGTTTTGTGTGGTCTTGGGCCAGTCATTTTAACCTCTCTGAGTCTCATTTTTCTTGTTTGCCCAACAGGGATACTGATAGCTGTAATGCCTCCCATGTGGGGTGTTTGTAAGGGTCAGAGAAGGAAATAGCAATGGGTGAAATTCTGCAAATTTTAAACACTATATAAATGTCAGTGACTATTATTGAAAATAATGTGCAATAACATCCCAGTGTTCAGTTCTGCATTTTTAAAGGGACTTCAACCAGGCAAGGCCTTTATTTATTTCATCAAGAATTTTTTAAAACTCTAAACTTGAAGCTGAAAACACTTGGTAAATGTCCCAGGTCTTAAGTCATGAAAAACAAGCCTGTGATGAGGGGCCCAAGAACAAGCAGGGCCAAAGGCAACCCGACACCAGACCAGAAAGGCATTTAATAGACTCATCTCCTTATTTCTCTTCCCACTTGGTTCAGTTTCAAGGAAATTACAATGACGATTTCTTTATGACTGTTTTCTGTTCCTTTGGTCAGGTCATAAATAAAGCCAGCAAGGGAAAAGAAGGCAAAGAGAAGGGAGGGGCCTTGTGGGTGTGTAGGATGCCAAGGCTGAACCTGATAGAGACCAGGGAGGGGCAGCTAGACTCACTATACAGCCTCTTCAGGACCGTGGTATATGTGCCCCAAGGAAGGAGGCGCTATCATTCCATGTTTGTCTTTGTCTCCTCAGGACCCAGCAGAGCATTTGGTATACAGTCGGGGTTTAATGAATGTTCTCATTATGGTTTGCAGCACACTTTCCATAAGTGATCTCACTCAGAAAAAGCTGGAGTATGTGTGTTATAGGTGTTAATTTAGAGCTGAAGAGGCTGAGAAATTAGGGTACTCCTCCATCCGTGTTCACAAACATCTGCTTCAAACTCAGCTCTTCCTGACTGAATCTGGCACTCAAAGAATCCTAGATCTGGAGCTAGTTCCAATTAATTTTTAATCTATCCTTCCATGACCTTTTATGAAGTGTAATTTTTATTAGGTCATGATCTGAAAAGAATACATTTACTATTTCTGTTTTTCTGCATTTGACTGTAAGTTTTTTTTAATGCCCTAATACATGGTCAGTTTTGGGGTAGGTGCCATGTACCACTGAGAAAAAAGTATATTTCTTTGTCTCTCCATTCAATTTTCTCCAGAGGTCTATGATATCACTTAATAGATCTAGAGCTAGAAGGTATTTAATTTACCCTCTCATTTTTAAGGAGGTGGAGAGGTAGCATGGTGGACAGAGTCAGGAAGACTTGAGTTTGAATCCTGCCTCAGACAAGAGCTGTGTGACCTTGGGTAAGTCAATGTCACCATTTCTCAGCCTCAGTTTTGTCTTCTGTAAAATGGGATCATAATAGCATGTATCTTCCATAGTTGTTATGAGGATTGAATGAAATAATATCTATATAAATGCTAGCTATTAATAATAACAATGATGGTATTAATAATAATAATAATAATAATAATAAATGGAAGCCCCAAAGAGTCACTTGCCCAGGGTTACACAACTTGTAAGTGGCCCAGGTTTTTTCTAACTCCAGGTCCAGTGCTTGATCCTCTATATCAAATTGCTTTTCTCTGTGCATGTCTTTGATGATAATGGTGATGATGATAAAATCGTTAGCAAGCATAGAGTCCTTTAAGGTGTGCAAAACACTTTGCTGTTATCATCTCGTTTGATCTTCACTCCAACCCTGGGAGGTAGGTGCTGTTATCACCCCCAATTACAGATGAGGAAACCAAGGCAGAGGGCTTCGGGGCTTAAAAAATCATACAACTATAGTCAGTGTCTGAGGTAGGATTAGATTTCAGGTCTCCTGGATTCCAAGTAAAAATACTCTTTATTAGAAAACCTTTTTGGCTTCATCATTATATCCTGACATCATTATCCTACCACCTAGGTGGGTAATTTTTGGGAAAGGGACAGGGAATTGTATCCTCTGAGTGTACAGAAGATCTGGGTTCAAGTCTCCTTTCTGACAGTGGCCATATACCTCTGGGCAAGTTATTTCACCTCTTAGGACTTTGGGTCATCAGAGAAGGTGCTGACCTGTATTGGAGGAGGAAGTTTGTCCACCTGGGAGTTCCCTCTAACAATGAAATCACAAGTCCAGTCCCTACCCACATCCCCTCTGAAGGAAGTTCCTTGGGAGGCAAGGATCATTTTGGGTTGGCTTTGTATCTCTAGCCGCTACTTTTATTTTAAGATGAATTGTATATTTTTATGTGAGGTCTGAGGTTGTGATCTGTCTAACAAAGATACAGATGCAACAGAATTCCATTTTAACTACTTATTATGTGGCTTTGGAAACATGGCAAGTCAAATTGCATTCTGTGAAGTGAAACCATCCGATGTGGCCCAGACAGCCCGCTGCCCTGCCCCCACATCAATGGTGCAAAAAAGGTTCTTATATGCAAATCTCTAAAGGAACCTTCAGTGCAATCCATCCATCTCCCCACGGCTAAGCATCCCAATCTCTCCAGCCTTGTCCTGCCTCCATCTCACTCAGGCCCTGTGGGTTTTTTAAGCCCAGATGAAATTTAACCTTGCCACGTTTAAGCTCTACCCAAGCCCAGAAGAATGGTCAATACTCATACGCTCATTTTTCAGTTGACCAAATAATGAATGGGTAATTGCTGGATTTTCAGCTTGTCAATGATACTAGTCATGGGCTAGCCAACAAGTGGCCTCTACGGATGTCACAGAATGATAGATCCAGGCCCGGGAGGGCCTAGCCAGGAGGTGTCTGAGGTGAGATTGAAAGCCAAGTCTTCCTGACAACCAAGTCAGGGCCCTATCCACAACACCAAACTGCTGAAATTCCACCTTCTGAAGGAAGCCTTTCTGACCCTGCCCTCCTCCCCCCAAATTCTAGTGCCTTCCTAAGGCGGATCGTTTCCAATTGATCCTGCCTAGTTTGCATGCCGCTCTCCCCATTAGATTGTGAGATCCTTGAAGGCAGCCACTGTCTTTAGCCTCTTTGTATACTTGGTGCTCAGCACAGGGCCTGGTACACAGTAGGCATTTAATACATGCTTAATGACTGATACTGCTTCTCACATTGTGATGGAATAGAAATCCAGGAAGTCGAGGGCACCCAGGCCTCAAAGAGAGTGACAGGGAAAGGTGACTGGATCATTGTTCTTGCCCTGTCACCTGTGCCATCCCAGGTGATGTTTATTCTCTGTGCTATTTTCAGGGTGCTATTGTGTCCGCGAGTGGTTGGGGGAAGATGGATAGTGGGTGCACACCTTTGATCTTTAACCTGGCCTGGGAGCAGGAGGCTTTCATCTTGGCCAAGTAGGTTGTAGGCTACTGTTTTCATTCACGCCTCCCCTTTACAGGAGGTGCCCAGTAGGTCAACAAGTATTCATTAAGCACCCACTGTGTGGCAGGCACTGGGCTAGGCAGTGGAGACACAAAGACACCTTAGACTGATAGTGATTCAGGGACTGGGCATCTCTGCAGAGGGGGCAGGCAGGGGCTTCCCTACCTTCAGATTTCTGCTCGTCAAACGCCGATTCCAGTGGAGGGCCAAACAGCGGGGCCAGGGACACGGGGTCATCTGGAGGTTTTTTGCTAGATCGCACACATTCAAGGCAAAGGCAGAGGAGACAGACAATATTAATACCCTGGTTATTGGATAGATGAATACTTGATTGTCTCATGGCTTTTGAAATGTTTCTTTTTTTGGGTGTGTATTCATGAGTGTGAGTGTGTATGTAAATGTGTGTGTAAGTGTACCTGTCCAGATTCTCATAGTCTTAAAAAAACCCACAAACCTCTTTTTCACATTAATTACCATGAAAACATTTAGCTGTTTACAGATTGGGTGCCTTCTACCCTCAGAAGAATGGAATCTCCTTGGGGGCAGGGTCTGGGATGGTTTTTCCCATCTCCCCTCAGCCTTC
Source organism: Dromiciops gliroides (assembly GCF_019393635.1). Classification (NCBI taxonomy): domain Eukaryota; kingdom Metazoa; phylum Chordata; class Mammalia; order Microbiotheria; family Microbiotheriidae; genus Dromiciops; species Dromiciops gliroides. The sequence continues at coordinate 12,113,190 of NC_057864.1, forward strand.
TCCCTGGCCCCATCTGGTCTGTTTCTGTCCTGTGTGTGCAGGGTTATTTACACTCGACTGTGGGCTTCTTGGCAGCCGAGGTGGAGTTTTTGGCTTTCTTTGTATCAGCACAATAAAGTAGATCATAGGTTAAGACCAGATGGGACCTTGGAAGCCAGCAATTCCAATCATCCCATTCTCCAGAGCAGAAAACTGAGGCTGAGAGAAGGAAACAATCCGCCCACAGTGTATGATACTGGTGGCCTTATCTGTAAAATGGGGCTCATAGCAGCACCTTCCTCCTAGGGTTGTTGTGAAGACAAAATGAGCTAATGTTTGTAAAGCACTTTGGAAACCTTAAAGCCCTCTGCAAATGCTAGCTATTATTAAGGGCAAGAGAGGGGATTCGAATTTCAGTCCTCCTGATTCCACGGCCAACACACTGGCTACGATTCCAAATTGAGCACGCATCGACTGACGGCTGTTGGCTCTCATGCTCTTGTCTAAGACCGAGAGCCCTGGTGCCCTGCCTTACCAGTGAAGGGCTGTGTGGGCTGAACAGCAGGAAGAGGATTTGGCAAATCCAACTCATTGGGATCTAATTTAGTCCCTTTGCTATGAGTGGGGTGGAGACAAAGAGGAAAAAAGACCCTGCTTCATCCCCTTTCCATCCTATCTCAGAAATTCACACGGACTCTTTGGGTTTGTATCTAAATGGAAGCTTGGGGAATTCTTGGATTATATGTATGCATGTGGAATTAAAGCTCCAAGTCTGGTCAACAGACTCCGCTTTATGTGCAGAGCAAGAAATCTGAGCGTGATGAATAGACACAAACCATGTTGATGACAGAGAAATAAATGGGAGGAAAGTTAATTATTTCTGTCCAACCAGATGAAGCAATAATACTGTAGACTGTGATAATGTAGTGGAATGCAAGCTCCTTGAAGGCATGGCCTATTGTTTTTGTCTTTGACTCTCCAGTGACTGGCACAGAGTAGATGCTAAAAAGGATTGTTAAACTGAAAACTGATATTGAGAATATATGGACCGCTAGGGGGCATCACAGTGCATAGAGGGCTAGGCTTAGAGTCAGGAAGACTCATCTTCCTGAGTTCAAATTCAACCCCAAACACGTCTTAGCTGTGTGATCCTGAGCAAGTCACTTCCCCATTTCCCCCAGTTTCCCCATATGTAAAATAAGCTGGAGAAGGTAATGGCAAACCCCTCCAGTGTCTTTGCCAAGAACATCCCAAATGGGGTCATGAAGAGTTGGATAATCTTAAAGCACCTTCATAGAGGACTACATTGGTGAAAACAATAGGTCTGTGTTTATCCAACTTATTGGGCAATTTAGAGGATGAAGAAAAGGACAGTCGGCATCTTGGGTTAAGGACAAAATTTTCAAATGGAGACAACAATGAAATGGAGGGGGAAAAGCCCTGGATTTGGTTTCAAATCTCAGCTCTGGTCTTTACTACCCGCATGTCAGGTATGCGTGTGGCACAATGTTGTAACATACACACATACCTCACATCCAGCATGCACCTGTTACAAAGTACATGCCTCAGGCCCTACCTAAGGAAAGGTAACCACAGGTTTTCCCTGGGTTCAAAAATGTAAAAGGTGCCAAACTCATGCATGCCCTACCTCAGTGGCCACCATAGTAACTAATCTCCCTTCCCCACTCCCATCTCCCACTTAATTGAATTTGTCTTCATTATTTGTCATTTTTCCATGATGAATGACAAAGTAGGATTCACGTTGCTAGTCTTAGATATGTTTCCTATTTCTTGCTCATGGTTCTGACATTTCTAGTTACAGATCTGATGATCATCAGTCTCAATGTGGAGGGGACCCCTGAGGTAATCTAGCCCAACTCTTTCATTTTATAGATGTAGAAACCGAGGTTCAAAGATGTTCAGTGACTCATAGATCTGGGGCTGGAAGGGATGTTAGTAATCATCTAGGTCACCTCCTTCCCCCTGAGGAGCACAGTCAGGATTTGAACCAAGGTCTGAATCCAATACCCATCACATTATGGGCAACATAAATGTCTTTTCTAATCAGTGACTCAGGCACTGAGGAAAACATCCCATAAGACAGAAAAAGAGGAATGCAATTGTGGATTCCGGTTGAGTATGACCTAACTCTTCCCAGCAGGGCTTCTTGCAA